>NC_062560.1:1247380-1469286 GCF_016906955.1 Phacochoerus africanus | reverse complement strand
GGTCCCGTCACTGTCACCAGTGACCGTCACCACACTTGGTGGCACTGACCCTCCATCCTCCCCCTTGTCAGGAGCCAGCCACGACATCTGGAGTCACCCAGACCCTCAGGCATCATGTCCCACCTCAGGGCCCTGACATGATCCCATAGGCAGAGTCCACTTCCTTTCTGAGGGGGACCTGGTCTCAGGTTCTGGGACAGAGGACAAGGACACCCTGCGGGCGGGGGTCTCTCTGGGGCCATGGGACATCTTGACATTGCTGTTTGGCAGCAGAGTAATTCCAGGTCCCTGTTCTAACAGGAGCAAGCGTGAGGGCCAGCAATCACATCAAGGACAGTTTTCCTAGCACACCGCTCCTTCTGCTGTGAACGGACATGCCAGGTTCAAGAGGGACAACACGGAGAAACCTCGAAATCTGTTTGGGTTCTTTCTCTTGTTTGGTGCAGCCATGTCACGTGATAGTTCCCGGGCCACGGATGGAACCCGGGCCACAGTGGTGCCCCCAGCCCCTGCAGGGACGGTGCCGGATCCTTAACCTGCTGCGCCCCCAGGGAACTCCTGAAGTCATTTTATTTGCCTATATTTGCTTTTAGTAGTGTGACATTTTATATACTCGATTCATCCAAGCATGCATTTTTATACCAAAAACACTACACATTTTTGGAGTTCCTGGTTCAGGGGTAACAAGCCTGACTAGTACCCCTGAGTCCGAGGGTCTGACCCCTGGCCTTGCTCAGTGGGTTAAGGATCCGGTGTGGCCGAGAGCTGTGGTGTAGGCCACAGAGGTGGCTCAGCTGAGTGTGTGCTGTGCTGTGGTGTAGGCCGGGAGCTATAGCTCCGATTTGACCCCTAGGGCTGGGAGTCTCCATATGATGCAGGTGCAGGCCTAAAAAATGCAAGGAAAAAAAAACTTAAAAATTTTTAAACATTGTAAATAATTCAAAATAGTGGTTTCTAACTTTTTTACTTTCCTGGCCACCCTGTGGCACATGGAGCTC
This sequence comes from Phacochoerus africanus, assembly GCF_016906955.1. NCBI lineage: Eukaryota > Metazoa > Chordata > Mammalia > Artiodactyla > Suidae > Phacochoerus > Phacochoerus africanus. The sequence goes on along the minus strand of NC_062560.1, from coordinate 1,468,288 downwards.
CCGGGCCAGGGATCAGATCCAAGCCTCCGTTGCATGACAGAAGCTGTAGCTGTGGCAATGCCAGCTCCTTAACCCCCTATGCCCGGCCAGGGGAATGGACCCACATCCCATTTCTCCCAAGACACCACTGATGCCTTTGAGCCAGAGCAGGAACCCTGCTCAATTCTTACAGAAGTGAGGTCTATCCAGGCGTCTCCAGAAGGAAGCAAACAGCCTGAACAATCACCGCACCCCCCCCCCCCCGCCCGGGATACTTAAGTTTCCCCTTTGAAATACACCTGCTGGGGCCGCTTCTAGAAATCAGATGCCAGAACTACCAGTGTGTGAGGACTTTGCATCTGAAGGAGAAGCCACACAGAGGCTTCCTTGCTTCTCTGGGACCAACACTCCTGACGACTGGGGGGCTCCTAGTGGGGGTCCCCACGAATCCCGGAGGGAGATGCATCTGTCTGCCTCATGGGCTCCCTCCCCTCTCCCCGGGTGTCTCAGGAAAAAGCATCCATCAGGCAAGTTCGGGGAGTGTTCCTAGGAGAAGGACCAAGGATGGAGCCCAGAGCCGACGGCCTCACCCGACAAAAGCTCTTCCCTCCTCACTCCTTCCCTGGGGATTTGCAGAGGTGGGCCACAGGGGACTCATCACAGAGCAGAGGGGGCATCTGCTGGTGCCCCCGTCCCTGCAGTGACCTTGTGATGACCTTGCAGGAGGGAAGAGGCCCCTCCCCTATGGTCCCGGGCAGCTCCTGTTAGGCTGGGCTGACTAAGGACCCCCAAACCCCCAAGCCCAGTGCATCTGCCTCTGAGCAGCAGCAGCCACATGACAGGAGGGCAGGCTCTGGGCAGAGCTCGTCCACCTCTGAACACGAGGACGGCGCTCTGTGTCCTTGTCTCTTTTTAGGGCCCCACCCACGGCATATGGAGGTTCCCAGGCTAGGGCTTGAATAGGCGCTACAGCCGCCAGCCTACACCACAGCCGCAGACACACAGGAGGCCAGCCGCACCTGCGACCTACACCACAGCTCACGGCAATAATGCCAGATCCTTAACCCACTGAGCGAGGCCAGGGATTGAACCTGCATCCTCACAGACACTACATTGGCTTCTTAACCCCCTGAGCCCCTATGGGAACTCCTCTTTTCAACAATGGACACATCTGATTTATAACCAGAGGCTCCTTCGTGGCTCCACCTCCACTTCCCTGCAGGTGCAGGTTTGTGACATGTGAGCAGAACCGGGGAGAGGAAGCATTTTCACTTTGTGGCCGTTTTTCTCGTCTGGAATGTAGACTTGGTAGAAATACCCAGGGGGTCACTGGGCATCTCTCATAGAACGAAGCAGTCCACCCGGGCATTTAGGGACCGAGGTGCCTGGAGAACACTTCGTGCCCCAGCAGGATGACAAGGCCGGCTCATTATCTGGGCTCTGAGTGGAAAACCAGTGGGGTCGTTCTTATAAAGGAACAGGGGCTGTGTCACAGGGTATGTACCCGTCACCACCACGAAATGCAGCTCCTTGCCCCAGAATGGGGTGTAACACATGTCCTCATACCTGGGGTGTCCCAGACCTCACCCTCTTCCTTTTTCTAGAGTTTAGGGCCACGCCTGTAGCATATGGAGGTTCCCAGGCTAGGGGTCACAACAGAGCTACACCTGCCGGTCTATACCACAGCGATGCCAGATCTCAACTGCGTCTGCGAACTACACAGCAGCTCACACTGGATCCTAACCCACGGAAGGCCAGGGATGAAACCCACATCCTCATGGACACTGTGTCAGGTTCTTAACCTGCTGAGCCACAACGGGAACTCCCCTCTCCCTTTTCCTGTTGCCATGGGGGCAGCGGCCATAACTGTTCCCTGAAAAAAGCACCAGCTCCTGATGGAGGCAGCACAGGATTGCAACCCCCCGCACGGAAAGGCCATTCTGTCCAGACCCCAGCAATGACAGAAAGGATGGGTCAAGTGCGGTAAATTTGGGGGCCAGGGTTCTTAGATTTCTGAACTACTTCATCAGGAACACAGGGGATGGAGGGGCTCTGCACCCCAAAATGTTCCCCCCAATGCAGAGCCTCATATACACACACACCTACACAATGGAGCTCAGCCTAACAAAGAACGAAATCATGGCATTTTGCCGCACAGAGATGCAACTAGAGGTTCTCACACGTCAGGGAAGTAAGGTCAGAGAAACACAAACACCCTAATGAGATCACTTTCACCTGGAATCTCAACTACAGGCACAGATAGACCTCTCTACTGACCAGAAACAGACTCGCAGACTTGGAGAACAGACCTGTGGTTGCCCAGGGGGAGGGGGGGGGGGCGGATGGACGGGGAGGTTGGGGTCAGTAGATGCAAACCCGAACATCATGACTGGATGAGCAATGAGGTCCTGCTGTCCAGCAAAGGGACCTCTAGCCAGTCTCTTGGGATAGAACACAAGGGAAGATAAGAGCAAGCATGTGGTCCATACACACAATGGAGTATTACTCAAACCCTAAAAAAAGAATGAAACCATGCCATTTGCAGGCACATGGATGGACCTAGGCATTCTCCCACCAAGCGCAGTCAGTTGCAACGAGAAAACAGACACCATATGAGACGACATGCACGTGGAATCTACAATATGACACAGATGACCTGACCTACAGAACAGAAACAGACTCAGACACAGAGAACAGACTTGCCAAGGGAAAAGAGAGGGGATGAATGAGGGTTTAGCATGAGCAGATACCCACTGCTCTACAGAGAGAAATCTTTTTGACCATGCCTGTGGCATGCGGAAGTTCCCGGGCCAGGGATCCAACCCATGGCACCTCAGGGACCTGAGCCACTGCAGTGACAACACTGGATCTTTAACCTGCTGGAGTCACATGGGAACTCTAGACCTAAGTGTTTTTTAAAAGAGCAGACCCTGAGCAAGGGGTAGGGTGTGTAGAACTTGTGAGGTGGTCACAAGCAGCCCGGCTTTTGGGGGGTGGGAGCCAGGGATGTCCCTTCTCATCTATCCTCCTCTCAAGAACCCTGACCTCCGCCATCTAACCGTTCTCCAAAGTTTGAGATGCCAGACAGGCCTTCTGCAATGGTATTCAGTCCAGACATACGTTACAGCCAGTATCTGACCCCAGAAGTCCAGGGCTTAGCCGTTAAACCTGGCCACACCTGACAGTCCTGTGGCAGGTCACTTGTGCTTCTGAGCGACCAGGTATGAACTGGAAGTTCCCAGGACCAATTCTGTTTCAAGGTTTTCTTTTCCCCTTCCCAGGACCCCCAGGCCAGGTTCCATCATCTCCTCCTGGGAGCTGGAGACGGCCCTGTGCCACCTGCCTCTACACGGATTGATTCCTGCGCTGCTGCACCTGCCGACCCCCAACCCCATCTGCAAGGAGCTCAGCCATAAAAAAGATGAAATCATGCCGTTTGCAGCAACATGCATGGACGTGGAAGGCATTACGTTAAGCCAAATAAGTCAGCCAGAGAAAGACAAATACTGTATCATAGCACTTAAGCATAGAATGTAAAAAACACAACAGACGAGTGAATAACATACCAAAGAACCAGACAACGAGACTCAGATACAGCAAACTAGGGGTGACCAATTTGGGGGGGCAACATAGGGGGACGGGAGTTGAGAGGGACAAACTTCTATGGAAAAAACATATAAGCTGCAAGGAGATCCTGTACAGCACAGGAAATAGAGCTGGTATCTTACAACAAACATAAATGGAACATAATGTTGAACTAGAAAATGGCCCATCTTCCCAGGCTCTGCACAGACATCCTGGCCGGGACTAGAAGCTTGTTCTGAAGCACAGCTCCAACCTCCTTCCACACCTGTGTGTACTCAATGCTCCAGGGTCGCCAGGGCACCACATGACCAAGGCAGGAGACCCTCAAACCTGCTGTGGCGGGGGGGGGGGGCTCTGGGGCTGTTCCCTCTCCTTTCTCCAGATTCTGCTGCTGCTGCCCTCCTAGTAGCTCATGTCTCTTCCCAGCCCCATTATTCACTGATCCAAAGGCTCTTCCTTCATCCCAAACAGGCTCACAAAATCCAACCCCATAGTATACCCTCAGGCTTGGTGCCCCCAGCATTATTTAGACCAATACACCCACAAACTCCTCAGGCACCTCTGCCAGACCCCTGAGGAACTTAGGATGGTGTATCAGGGCCTGCAGAGCAGCACAACCAACAGAATGTTCGGAAGGAGAGTGTGAGACAGACCCATTTTAAGGAATCATCTCATGCAGTTATGAAGGATGGCAGGTCCAGAGGTTGCAGGGAAGCCTGGTGAGCTGGAGGCCCAGGGAACAGGCGATGCTGTAGCTTGAAGCTGCCATCTGTCCGGAGGCAGAATTCCCCCTACCTCGGGGACCTCAGTCTTTCTCCTCTGAAGGTCGTCGACCGATTAGGGAAGGACCACCCGCTGGGTGACATGTCTAGTTTCATTTCTTACTGTATTTGTTTCCCTTTTTAGGGCCACAGCTGCAGCATATGCACATTCCTGGGCCAGGGGTCAAATCAGTGCTGCAACGTCCAGCCTACGCCACAGCAAAACAGAATCTGAGCCACATCTGTCAACTATGTTGCACCTTGGGGCAATGCCAGCTCCTTAACCCACTCAGCGAGGCCAGGAATTGAACCTGAATTCTCATGGACACTATGTCAGGTTCTTAACCCACTGACCCACAACGGGAGTTCCTCGTTTCACTTTCAGTCTCTGCATATGGGGGGTGATGATACAGGATGTATCTTTCTCTGACATACTTCACTGAACCCCACACCCTCCAGCTCCTGCTTGGATGCAGGACCTGAGAGGCTCCCCCTCCCTCTTTCCAGGAAGCCCTTCTCAGGCTCCATTCCCCGAGGTTTAGATCACCTGTGAGGTTGGAGCCAAGGGTCTTTCTGCTCCACCCTCAGCTCTTCCTGGTGGCCGTGGTGTCACAGCCACTTATGAATGTTGGCATCTTCAGTTTCCACAATCACCCCATCCTGCTTCCTTTGCTTTTTGCTCAAGTTCTCAGCTCTTCCCTCAAACCCTCTCTTCTCTCGCAGGTGACTCAATGCAGGGAGAAGAAACCAGGCTGGGCGGCCACACCCTGTTGGACATCTCCCTCCCTCTCTATCCAAGGTCCTGGCTGACAATCCAGCCATCTCTACATTTCCCGAGGGACCTTGTCACCAAGTTTCTTTGGGGGGTGAGGGGAGGTGGGGGACACTAGTTTGCCTTCTAGCAATAATTAGGAACTTTTTTCTCTTTGAATACATTAGAAGGCAATTCCAGTATAAACAAACCGTTATTGGTCTTTGCAATTTATTCAAACCGAGGCCATCCTTTCCCTGAGAGTTAAGAAGAAAAGCCTTGCAAGAGCCCCTCAGCCCCTGCCTGCACTGTTGGTGGGACAGTAACTTGGTGCAGCCATGATAGAAAACAGTATGGGGGTTCCTTCGAAAACAAAGTAGGCGTTCCCACGGCGACTCAGCAGAAACAACCTGGGATAGGATCCCTGAGGACCCACCTTGGATCCCTGGGCTCACTCAGTGGGGTGAAGGATCCGGGGTTGCCATGAGCTGTAGTATAGGTTGCAGATGTGGCTCAGATCTGGCATTACTGGGGCTTTGGCATAGAATAGCAGCTGCAGCTGATTTGAACCCTCGCCTGGGGACTTCCATACCCTGCAGGTATGGCCCTGACAAAGAGAAAAACAAGCAACTCGACAAATCTAAAAACAGAATGACCCCATGATCCAGCAATGCCAACTCCTGGGCATCTATCCAGAGAAAACCATAACCCAAAAAGGTACCTGCACGCCAATGTTCACAGCAGCACTAATGACAATAGACAATACAGAGAACCAACCTAAGCAGCCACTGACAGAGGATGAATAAAAAAAGATGTGCTCCATACACACAATGGAATATTACTCAGTTATGAAAAAGAACAAAATAATGCCATTTTCAGTGACATGGAAGGACATACAGGGGATCCTACTAAGGGATGTAAGTCAGAAAGGGAGAGACAAACACCAGCTGAGCTCACTGCTATGTGGAAACTCGTATGACACCAATGAACTTATTTAGAAAAGAGAAGTAGACTCAGAAAATGTATGGTTACCAAATGGGAATGGCTGGGGGGAGGGATGTATGAGTTGTTTGGGGTCAACAACGTACACACTAGTATAGATAAACTCGGTATGCATCAATGATCTCCTGTACACCCTAGAAACTATATTCAATATCCCGTAATAACCCATACGAGGCAAGAATCTCAAAATGATACATGTATAACTCATACCCTTTGCCATACACCTGAAAAATAACCTTGTAAATCAACTATACTCCTACATAATATAATTTTTTTTTTAAGAAAAGGATAGAGGAGTTCCTACTATGGGGCAACAGGATTGGCAGTGTCTCTGGAGCCCTGGGACATGGGTTTGATACCCAGCCTGCACAGTGGGTTAAGGATCCAGCCTTGTAATATAGGTTTCCACTGTGGCTCAGATCTGATCCCTGGCCCAGGAACTCCATATGCCTCAGGCAGCCAAAATACAATTTTAACAATTAAAAGAATCGTAAAATGAAAAAAAATAGGTTTTTTAATTCACAAAATTACAATTTAAGAAGTCATTTTAGCAAGTGGACAGCTTCTGAACTTGAACTAGACCTTTTTCACTGCCATCCTTACAGCTTTGGAAACCCTTCCAACTAGGGCATCACTGTGCAGGGCTGGCCTGTTCTCTTAGGAGGGAAGACAGCTGTGTGTTCTGCTTCCTAGTTAATCTCTGTCCAATCCCAACCACCCTGGCCCTGTGTCCTCACTGCCTGAAACAGAAGGACCATGCAGGGCAGAGAACAGGGCTGACACACATCCCCCACAGGAAATGCAGCATTGGCTCCAAATCAAGCTTTAAGACCAGAGCCCACTGGCGCAGACAAACATCCTTGGTGACACGGCTGTGGGGAGAGAGGAGTTGACAAGGGGCTGCCAAGAGAGGCCTGGGGGAGGGTGGGGGGGCAGCCACAGGGATGTGCACAGACACAGATGTATAAGCAGACCCACAGATGCAGGAATATAGACACAGAATGTGAACACAGGAATCTAAAAACAGCAACACGTGCAAAAATATAGACACAAACCTATAAACACAGGCAGAGACACCTAAAAAGAGACTCAAATGCAGTAATAGATGCATCCCAGACACACAGGTTCAGGAATAAATACAGCCAGACAGGCAACCAGCCCCAGCTCATTAGCATAAACAGGTGTACTTGGCTGTCTTAGGACAAACTCAAGAGGCTCTGCTCACAGGGATCAAGAACTTGCTATGGTTTAAGAACTGTGTGCCAAGGACCAGGTCCTCATGGATGAAGAGGGGCCCTCAACCTAATAACAAGTATCCTTACAACAGAGAAGACACAGAGGAGAAGTCATGGGAAGGGTCTGAGAGGAGGTCCTCCTGGATGAGAGGGGCCCTCCATCCAATGACAGTGTTCTCCTAAGAGACACAAGAGGAGAAACATACACAGAGAAGAAGCCACGGAAAGATGGAGGCAGAAATGGGAGGGAGGCGGCCACCAGCCCAGGGCCACCTGGATCCCCTAGACGCTGGGATCCAGGTCTAGGGGATCCAGGAAGGAACTTCCCCTGGAGCCTCTGCAGGGAGCAAGGGGATATAGGGGGCCTGCACCCCAAAATGTTGCCCCCAAAGCAGAGCCTCAATAAATAGACACAAACACAATGGAGAATTAACTATAAAAAAGAGTGAAATAATGCAGCAACATGGTTGGACCTAGAGATTCTCACACTAAGTGAGGGCAGGCAGATACAGGAAGTCAAATACCATCAGAGATCACTTATATCTGGAACTTAAAACATGGCACAAATGAACCTGTCTGCAGAACAGAAACCAGCTCACAGACATGGAGCACGGACTTGTGGTTGCTGAGGGGGAGAGAGTGCACTATGGGGTGGGGGTTTGGGGTCAGTAGCTGCAAACTCTGACATTGAGAATGGATAAGCAGGAGTTCCCCCTGTGGGGCAGTGGAAACCAATCTGACAGGGAACCATGAGGTTGCAGGTTCATTCCTTGTCCTTGCTCATTGGTTTAAAAATCTGACATTGCTATGAACTGGGGTGCAGGTTGCAGAAGCAGCTCAGAACCCGTGTTGCTGTGGCTCTTGCGCAGGCCAGTGGCTACAGCTCTGATTAGACCCTGGCTTGGGGACCTCCATATGTCATGGGAGCAGCACTAGAAAAGGCAGGGGAAAAAAAAAAAAGACTGGATAAGCAATGAGGTTCAGCCTAACAGCACAGGGAATTCTATCCTGTCTCTTCGGATAAAACTCGATGGAAGAAAATGAGAAAGAAGCAGTGGGGCATAATCACAATGGAATATTACTCAACCATAAAAAAGAATGAAACCATCCCATTCGCAGCCATGTGGAGGAACCTAGAGATTCCCAATGGAAGTCAGGTCAGTCATAAGGAGAAGACAAATACCTCAGTATATATGCAAACACACACATCCTGCTCTAACAAACCTGTAGGTCAGCAAGCCACCAGGTCAAACTACACAAGACCTTATCCCTTCACAGAGTCCAAGGCTTTGGGGAGCTGAGCGCCCAGAAAACAGGGGTAGAGGCTACATACCTCCTTCTTAGGTTGTCACTGGAGTGTGGACAGGGGTTTCCCTTGTGGGGTCACCCCGTCCCCTCTGGGGGCTTCCCACTCATGCCCCGGATTGTCCTCCTGCAGGAGGAGGAAGCAGGGTCCCTCAGGCGTATGAACCCAATGCTGCTCGGTCCCAGACGCTGGCCTCACCCCTTAACACCTCTCTGCTGGAGCAGAAACCAGTCAAGGAGGACACTTAGCCCCAGAGGAAACTGTCTGCAGACAGTGTCTCCTGGAGACAGGCAGGACAGTGCAGCCTCCTGAGCCAAGCCCAAGCCTCTGGAGGAAAGCTCCCTTCTAAGTAACATCCGAGACCAATAGCCAACAGCATTCAAGTGAGAGGCAGAGAACAAGAGGAACCTTGTGGTCTCAGGAGGCGGGGGAACTGGGGGAAGCTGGTGCAAAGGGACCCCCTCCAGTTAGAGGATGACTGAGTCCTAGGGGTGTGACGGCCAACAGGATATGTGTAACCTACACGGTCAGACACTGTAGAGCAGGTCTACTCAAAGTCAACCTTAAGACTTCTCATCACAAGGGAAAAAATTTTCTATGTCTCGAATTCGGTTTCTCCAGGAAATGATGGACGTTCCCCAAAATCATTCTAGCCGTCATCTCACGATGTAAGTCACATGGCCATGCTGGACACGTGAGGCGAACCCGGTGCTGTGTGTCTCTTTTACTGCAAACGTGGAAGAAAAGTGGGGGAATATATTCACCAGTACTTTGCAGCTCTGCAGACTCGTGTGACTTTTCAGACCAAACAGGAGGCCTGAGGGCCTGAAGGCAAACGGGGGGTCAGGTGTGTGTAGGAATAGGGAGTCGCTCTGCTGTGTAACAGGCACTAAAACAGTGCAGGTGGTCAGTTCTATTCCAAACACCAACTCGTAGAAAATGAGAGGGGGGAGTTCCCCCTCGTGGCTCAGTGGTAAAGAACCTGACTAGGATCCGTGAGGATGTGGGTTTGATCCCTGGCCTCACTCAGTGGGTTAAGGATCTGGTGTTGCAGTGAGCTCAGGTGTAGGTCACACATGTGGGATCTGGGGTGGCTGTGGTGTGGACTGGCAGCTGTGACTTTGATTTGACCCCTCGTCTGGCAACCTCCACATGCCGCAGGTGTGGCTGTAAAAAAGCAAAATAAGGAAAAAGCACTATCAAGTCACAATTTTGTGGGAACGAAACAAGTGCTGAAGGTCAATTTTGTTCCAAAAACAAACTCACAGCAGAAGAGATGAGATGTGTGGTTCCCAGAGGCTGGAGGGGGAGGGGGAAGGTACCACCGACAGGGTATCAGACACGTTGGTCCTGGGATGAAATGTACATGCCAAGTATCAGCACCAAAGCACCTTATGCGCCAAGGGTGTTGACAGCCAATCCTGAGAGTTCTTATCAGAAGAATTTTTTCCTCTTTCACTTTGAATCTGCAGGAGAGGATGGAGGTTCCCTAAACTGACTGTGGACATCATTTCAGGATGCGAGTCCCATCTCTCGGCTGGACACCGCGATGAAGAGTAACTTAAATCTAATCTAGTGTTCAAAAATTAAATCTAAAAACCATACATTGATTAAATCTAAGAAAATAACCCTAGGTTTGCATTGATGAATGTCCTTCATGTGTTCGTTTTTGGGTTTTATTTTTTTCTTTTTCGTCTTGTTTCTCGCCTGAGGTGTGCAGAGGCTTGATGTGGGATCTCAGTTCCCAGACCAGGGATGGAACATGGGCCTCCATGATAAAAAGTGTCAGGTCTGAACCTGTAGACCCCCCACCCCACCCCAGGGAACTCCCTTCTGGAGGTATTCTTCCTGGAAAATCAACAGCTTCTACCTTTCCATCCAATTAGCCAGGAACAACAGCAGAAATGAAAGACATTGTTGGCTTATTATATTCTCGTCTGTCTTTGGGGCGACGACCATAAACACACATCACAAAGTAGGGAGCAAAATGTTTGTCCACGTTGGAACCCCAGACACAGTGCATCTGCTGGTGAAAGAAGAAATCTCATGAGATGAACTCTAGATCAAGGACAGACAGGCCAGTGGGAGGCCCTGAGCTGTGGCCACAAACAGCAGAAGGGGGGATGTTTCTGGGAGAAAGAAGCCCCAAGGCGAGGCTCATGTGCATCTCGATTGTTCTGAGGATGCTGCCCAAACTCAGCCTCCGTCTACCATGGAGATGGATTTTTGAGTGAAGGAGGAAAAAAAAAAAAACTTAAATTGCTTTGCCAGGCAAAGGGGGTCACAGCAGGCTGCTGCCCTAAAGACTGGGTCCCCCTTTGGGAGAGATGAGGAGGGCGTGGGTTTACAGTTTGGGGAATATTATTAAGCACAGTCACCGGTAAGCTTCAGGGTGGGTGCAAGCTTGCACTCTTCTTCAGAGCTGGTGTCTAGGGGCCCCAGGACTGGTGCTGGGGGTCCTCCTCTCTGGCTCTCATCTGTTGGGGGTTTAGTTGTGCAGAAGAGCTCAAAGACATTGCTGTGTGTAGCCCCTGAGGGGGAACCAGGACCTGCCCCCAGGAGGCACACTTGTCTCCTGACGGCCCCTCCCTGGTCCATGCATCCCCTCCCTCCCCTCATCAGCCAGCACTTGTGGGCACCTGCCCTTTGGGACTCAGGGAAAGGCCTGGAGGCTGAAGTCTATTTCCGAAAAACAAGATATGCGGCTGGGGGGAGACCCAGAAAGGCTGCTGTTTTTCCCAGTGGGAGCACAGGCCAGAGGCCCAGGCCCTCAGGAAGCCGATGCGGAGTCAAGCACAGGTCAGCTGCATTGTCTGGGTTCTTCCAGCGTCTAATCCTTACCCTTTGGCCTCAGACGCAAAAACACAGAGACATATAAACATGCAACTGCATGAAGTGAGCAGCATCAGACTCTGGGTCCTTCCAGCAGAAACTAGAGAAGGTGACAGAACTGGCAACATCAGGAGGGATGGAGGAGGAAGAGCTGGAAGGGAAATATGACAACGGAGAATGTACAGAGGCCACATTTCATGGAGCCCCCCCAATAAAAAAATTAGGAAATGGGAAATAGAGCTGAGTTATAGTTTTGAAAACTCTACCGTTAATTCAAACAAGAAAGAAAACTGACCCTATGGTCCCGTGACCCCACTCCTGGACACACATCCAGAAAATATGAAAACGAACTCACAAAGATCCATGCACCCCCATGTTCATGGCAGAAGTATTCCCAAGAGCCAAGACCCGGAAACAACCTAAATGTCCATGACAGGGGAATGGATGAGAAGATGTGGTGCATATGCACAGTGGAAGCCTACTCAGCCAAGACAAAGAATGACATTGTGCCATTTGCAGCAACAGGGATGGCCTTGGAAGGCATTATGTTAAGTGACATGAGTCAGCCACAGAAGGACAAATACTGTGTCACATCACTTAAATATAGAATATACAAAATACAGCAGATGAGTATGACCCCAAAGCACCAGACTCACAGATACAGAAAACTAGGGGTGACCCATTTGGGGTGGGGACATAGCAGAAGGGAGTGAGATACAAACTGCTATGTAGAAAATATATAAGCTGCAAGGAGACACTGCACAGCAAAGAGCCCACATTTTACAATAAACATAAATGGAATATAATGTCAAGAAAAAGGCCCATCTTCCAAGCTGTTAAGACTTCCCAGCTGGGGCTTCATCACAGCTCCAACCTCCTTCCACACATGTGTGTACTCACTGTTCCTGGGTCGCCAGGACACATGGAACCATATGACCAAGGCGGGGACCCTCAAACCTGCTGTGGGAGGGGCCTCTGGGGCATTTCCCTCTCCCTTCTCCAGATCCTGCTGTGCCTCCTCAGAGCCCCATTACTCACTCCTCCAAATGATCTTCCTTCATCCAAAGAAGCTTCCAAATATGAAACCCTATGCTATTCCCTCAGGCTTGGTGCCCATAGCATTACTCAGGCAAATACATCCCCAAACTCCTCAGGCACCTCTGCCAGACCCCTGAGGGACTTAGGATGGTCTATCAGGCCCTGCAGAGCAGCCGAACCAATAGCATGTTTGGAAGGAGAAGGAGAGACAGACTCATTTTATAGCATTATCTCATGCAGTTATGAAGGATGGCAGGTCCAGAGGTTGCAGGCAGCCTGGCAAGCTGGAGGCCCAGGGAACAGGCGATGCTCTAGCTTGAAGCTGACGTCTGTCTGGAGGCAGGATTTCCCCTACCTCGGGGACCTCAGTCTTCTTCCTCTAAAGGTCCTCAACTGATTAGGTACGGACCACCCACACGTGACACGTACCATTGTTTATTCCACTTATTTGTTTCCTTTTTAGGGTCACAACCTCAGCATGTGGACGTTCCTGGGTGAGGGGTCGAATCAGAGCAGCAGCTGCCAACCTACACGACAGCCACTGGCAACACAGAATCTGAGCCACATCTGTCAACTATGTTGCACCTTGGGGCAATGCCAGCTCCTTAACCCACTCAGTGAGGCCAGGGATCAAAGCTGCATCCTCACAGACACTATGTCAAGTTCTGAAACCACCGAGCCACAACGGGAACACCTAGTTTCATTTTCAGCCTCTGCATATAGGTTATCATCACACAGGATGTGTTTTTCTCTGACTTAAACTTCACTGACCACCACACCCTCCAGCTCCTGCTTGGATGCAGGACCTGAGAGGCTCCCCCTCCCTCTCCCCAGGAAGCCCTTGTGCAGTTCCATCCCCCGAGGTTTGGATCATCTGTGAGGTTGGAGCCAAAGATCTTTCTGCTCCACCCTCAGCTGCTCCTGGTGGCCGTGGTTTCACAGCCATTTTTGAATTTTTTGGCTTGAGTTTTCACAATCACCCCCATCCCCACTTCCTTTTTTTGTTTTTTTACCATTTCTTGGGCTGCTTCCGCGGCATATGGAGGTTCCCAGGCTAGGGGTCCAATCGGAGCTGTAGCCGCCAGTGCCACAGCAACGTGGAATTCGAGCCGCATCTGTGACCTACACCACAGCTCACGGCAATGCTGGATCGTTAACCCACTGAGCAAGGGCAGGGATCCAACCCACAACCTCATGCTTCCTAGTCGGATTCGCTAACCACTGGCCACAACGGGAACTCCGCTTCCTTTTCTTTTTGCTCAATTTTCCCACTTCTCCCCTCAAACCCTCTCTTCTCTCGCAGGTGACTCAATGCAGGGAGAAGAAAACAGGCTGGGCAGTCACACCCTGTTGGACATCTCCCTCCTGCTCTATCCAAGGTCCTGGCTGACAATCTAGATGTCCCTACATTTCCTGGGGGACCTTGTCACCAAGTTTCTTTGGGGGGGGGACGCTAGTTTGCCTTCTCCCAATAATTAGGAACTTCTTCCTCTTTGATTTCATTAGAAGGCAATTCCAGTATAAACAGGCCTTTATTGACCTTTACCATTTATTCAATCCCAGGCCATCCTTTCCCTGAGATTTAGAAGGAAAAGCCTTGCAAGAGCCCCTCAGGCCCCTGCCTGCACTGATGGTGGGAAGGGAACTTGGTGCTGCCACGACAGAAACCAGTGTGGGGGTTCCTTGAAAAAGTGAAAGTAGGCATTTCCACAGTGACTCAGCAGAAACAACCTGGGCTAGAGTCCATGAGGACCCACCTTGGACCCCTGGGCTCCCTCAGTGGGTGAAGGATCTGGGGTTGCCATGAGCTGTAGTGTAGGTCGCAGATGTGGCTCCGATCTGGCATTACCGGGGCTGTGGCACAGAACAGCAGCTGCCGATCTGAGCTGACCCCTAGCCTGGGAGCTTCTATAGCCTGCAGGTATGGCCCTAAGAAAGAAAAAAAAAAAAACCCAACCAAAACCACCACCACCAAACTGAACAGAACTGAAACTAGAACTACCACATGATCCACCAATCCCAACTCCCGGACATCTACCCGGAGAAAACTAACTGCAGAAGATACCAGTGCCCCTATGTTCACAGCAGCACTATTCACAATAGACAAGACATGGAAACAGCCTAAGTGCCCATCGACAGAGCATGAATAAAAAAAGACGTGCTCCATACCCACAATGGAATATTACTCAGCCCCATGAAAAGAACAAAATGATGCCATTTTCAGTGACATGGAAGGACATACAGGGGATCATACTGAGAGATGTAAGTCAGAAAGGGAGAGGCAAACACCAGCTGAGCTCACTGCCATGTGGAATCTCACATACGACACCAACGAACTTATGTAGAAAAGAGAAACAGATTCATAGAGAATGTATGGTTTCCAAATGGGAACGGCTGGGGGAGGAATAAATTAGCTGTTTGGGATCAACACCACACACACTAGTATGGATAAACTCAGTCAGCACCCAGGCTCTCCTGTACAGCCCAAGAGACTGTATTCAGTATCCCGTCATCACCTATACAAGGCAAGACTCTCAGAACGATGTAACTCATACCCTTTGCCATGCACTTGAAACAACACTGTGAATCAGCTATACTCCAATAGAACACAAACGCATTTTTAAGGAAAGGATAGAGGAGTTTCTACTGTGGGGCAACAGGTTCAGCAGCATCTCTGGAGCCCTGGGACGTGGGGTTGACACCCAGCCGGCACAGTAGGTTAAGGATCCAGCATTGTGATATAGGTTTCAACTGTGGCTCTGATCTGATCCCTGGCCTGGGAACTCCATATGCCTCAGGCAACCAAAATAAACAAAATTTTAAAAATTAAGAGAATTCTAAAAGTTGAAAAAAGATGTTTTTAATTCACAAAATCAAAATTCAAAAAGTCATTTTAACAAGGGAACACCTTCTGAACTAGACCTTTTTCACTGCCATCCTTACGGCCTTGTGAACCCTCCTGGCTAGGGCGTCACTGTGCAGGGCTGGACGGTTCACTTAGGAGGGGAGACAGCTGTGTGGTCTGCTTCCTAATTAGTTTCTGTCCAATCCCAGCCACCCCAGCCCTGTGTCCTTGCTGCCTGAAACAGGAGGACCACACAGGGCAGGGAACACGGCTCACACAGCCCTGCAAGAAATGCAGCATTGGCCCCAAGTCAGGCTTTAGGGGCACAGCCCCCTGGGCCCAGAGACACCATCCCGGGTGATGGGGAGAGGAGCCATGGGGAGAGGAGAATTGACAAGGGGCTGCCAAGAGAGGCCTGGCAGAGGATGGCGGGCCACAGGGACAGGCACAGACACAGAGGGACACACACATATACACACACAGACACAGATGTATAAGCAGACCCACAGATGCAGGACTAGAAACACAGACAGGAATATAGGCACAGAATGAAAACACAGGAATCTAAAAAAAGCAACAGATGCAGGAATATAGACACAAACCTATAAACACAGGCAGAGACACCTAAAAAGACACACAGATGCAGTAATAGCTGCATCACAGACACACAGGTGCAGGAATAAATACAGTCAAATAGACAGGCAACCAGCCCCAGCTCATTAGCATAAACAGGTGAGCTTGGTTGTCTTAAGAAAAACCAAAGATGCTCTGCTCACAGGGATCAAGAGCTCTCTATGGTTTAAGAGCTGTGTGCCAGGGACCAGGTCCTCCTGAATGAAGAGGGGCCCTCAACCTAGAAACAAGTATCCTTACAACAGGGAAGACACAGAGGAGAAGCCATGGGAAGGGTCTGAGAGGAGGTCCTCCTGGATCAGGTGGTCCTCCATAGAGGAACAGTGTCCTCTTAACAGACACGGGAGGAGACACAGACACAGAGGAGAAGCCCCATGAAGATGGAGGCAGAGACGGGAGGGAGGCAGCCACCAGCCCAGGGCCGCCTGGAACCCCCAGATGCTGGAAGAGGCAGGAAGGACCCTCCCCTGGAGCCTCTGGAGGGAGCACAGGGGACATTGGGGGCCTGCACCCCAAAATGTTGCCCCCAAAGCAGAGCCTCAATAAATAGACACACACACAATGGAATATCAGCCCTAAAAAAGTGAAATAATGGCATTTGCCGCAACACGGTTGGACCTAGAGATTCTCACACTAAGTGAAGGCAGATACAGGAAGACAAATACCGTCAGAGATCACTTATATCTGGACCTTAAAACATGGCACAAATGAACCTGTCTACAGAACAGAAACCAGCTCACAGACAGGGAGCATGGATTTGTGGTTGCCAAGGGGGAGGGAGTGGGTTGGGGAGAGTTAGTTTGGGGTCAGTAGCTGCAAACTGTGACATTGAGAATGGAGAAGCAGGAGTTCCCCTCATGACACAGTGGAAACAAATCTGACGGGGAACCATGAAGTTGCGGGTTCAATCCCTGGCCTTGCTCAGTGGGTTAAGAATCTTGCATTGCCATGAGCTGGGGTGTAGGTCACAGCAGCAGCTCAGATCCTGTGTTGCTGTGGCTGTTGCACAGGTCAGTAGCTACAGCTCCAATTAGACCCCTAGCCTGGGAGCCCCCCTAGGAAAGGCAAAAAGACCAAAAAGAAAAAACCTGTATAAGCAATGAGGTCCTATTGTACAACACAAGGAATTCTACGCAGTCTCTTGGGGTAGAACTCGATGGAAGAGAGTAAGAAAGCAGCAGTGGGGCATAACCACAATGGAATATTACTTAACCACAAAAAAGGAATGAAAGCATGCCATTTGCAGCCCTGTGCATGCCCTAGAGATTCCCATAGGAAGTCAAGTCAGTCGTAAAGAGAAGACAAACACCTCAGTATATATGGACACACACATCCTGTTCTAACAAACCTGTAGGTCAACAAGCCACCAGGTCAAACTACCAAAGACCTTATCCCTTCGGAGATTCCAAGGCTTTGGGGAGCTGAGCGCCCAGTAAACAGGGGTAGAGACTACATATATCCTTCTTAGGTTGTCACTGTAGTGTGGACAGGGGTTTCCCTGTGGGGTCACCTGTCCCCTCTGGGGGCTTCCCACTCATGCCCAGAATTGTCCTCCTGCAGGAGGAAGAAGCAGGTTCTCTCAGGTGTATGAACACGACACTGCTGGGTCCCAGACTCAGGCCTCACCACCCCTGCCCCTTGGCTGGAACGGAACCCAGTCAAGAAGGACCCTCAGCCCTGGAGGAAACTGTTTGCAGATGGTCACTCTGGGACACAGGCTGGACGGTGCAGCCTCCTGAGCCATGCCAAAGCCTCTGGACGAAAGCGCCCTTGTAGGTAACAGCCGAGACAAAAAGCTAACAGCATTCAATTGAGAGGCAGAGAACAAGATGAGCTTTGTGGTCACGGGGAACGGGGGAAGCAGGTGCAAAGGGACCCCTCCAGTTAGAGGATGACTGAGTCCTAGGGGTGTGACGGCCAACAGGATACGTGAAACCTACACGGCCGGACACTGTAGAGCAGGTTTATTCAAAGTCAACCTCAAGAGTTCTTATCACAAGGGAAAAAGTTTTTTTCTATGTCTTGAATTGGGTTTCTCCAGGAAATGATGGATGTTCCCTAAATCGTTCTAGCCGTCATCTCACGATGTAAGTCACATGGCCATGCTGGACACGTGAGGCTAACCCACTGCTGTGCGTCTCTTTTACTGCAAACGTGGAACAAAAGTGGGGGAATGTATTCACCAGTACTTTGCAGCTCTGCAGACTTGTGTTACTTTTCAGAGCCAACAGGAGGCCTGAGGGCCAGAAGGCAAATGGGGGGGTCAGGTGTGTGTAGAAATAGGGAGTCGCTCTGCTGTGTAACAGGCACTAAAACAGTGCAGGTGGTCAGTTCTATTCCAAACACCAACTCTGAGAAAATGAGATGGAGTTCCCCCTCGTGACTCAGTGGTAAAGAACCTGACTAGGATCCGTGAGGATGTGGGTTTGATCCCTGGCCTCACTCAGTGGGTTAAGGATCTGGCGTTGCCGTGAGCTGAGGTGTAGGTCACAGATGTGGTGGGATCTGGGGTGGCTGTTGTGGAACCTGGCAGCTGTGACTTTGATTTGACACCTCGTCTGGCAACCTCCATATGCCGCAGGTGTGGCTGTAAAAAAGCAAACAAAGAAAGAAAAAGTACTCTCAAGTCAATTTTGTTCCAAAAACAAACTCACAGCAAAAGAGATGAGATGTGAGGTTCCCAGAGGCTGGAGGGGGAGGGGGAAGGTACCACCGACAGGGTATCAGACACGTTGGTCCTGGGATGAAACGTACAGGACGAATATCAACACCAAAGCACCTTATGCGCCAAGGTTGTTGAGAGCAAATCCTCAGAGTTATTAGAATTTTTTCCTCGTTCACTTTGTATCTGCAGATGGAGGTTCCCTAAACTGACTGTGGACATTATTTCAGGATGCGAGTCCCATCTCTCGGCTGGACACCGCGATGAAACCGGATGAAGAGTAACTTAAATCTGATCTAGTGTTCAAAAATTTAATCTAAGAACTAAGTTGATTAAATCTAAGAAATTAACCCTATGTTTGCTTAGATGCATGTCCTTCATAGACTCATTTTTCGATTTTCTTTTTCTTCCTTTGTTTTTGTTTCTTGCCTGAGTTGGGCAGAAGCTTCATGTGGGATCTCAGTTCCCAGACCAGGGATGGAACATGGGCCTCCGTGGTAACAAGTGTCAGGTCTGAACCCGTAGACCCCCTCCCCCCACCCCAGGGAACTCCCTTCTGGACGTATTCTTCCTGGAAAATTAAAAGCTTCTATACTTCCATCCAATTAGCCAGGAAGAACAGCAGAAATGAAAGACATTGCTGGCTTGTTATTATATTCTCGTCTCTGTCTTTGGGGCAATGACCATAAACACACATCACAAAGTGGGGAGCAAAAAGTGTCCACGTCAGAACCCCAGAGATGGTGCATCTGCTGGTGAAAGAAGAAATCTCATGAGATAAACTCTGGGTAAGAGAGACAGGCCAGTGGCAGGCCCTGAGCTGTGGCCACAAACGGCGGCAGGGGTGGAGGTGATGTTTCTGGAACAAAGAAACCCCAAGGCGAGGCGGAGGTCCAGCTAGATTGTTCTGAGGATAGGATGCTGCCAAAACTCAGCCTCCGTCTACCTTGGAGATGGGTTTTTGGGGGAAGGAGGAAGAAGTATCTTAAATTGCTTTGCCAGGCAAAGGGGGTCACAGCAGGCTGCTGCCCTAAAGACTGGGTCCCCCTTTGGGAGAGATGAGAGGAGGGGGTGGGGTTACAGTTTGGGGAGTAGAAAACACGGCCCCAGAGAAGGTTCAGGGTGGGTGCCAGCTTGCACTCTACTCCAGAGCTGGTGTTTAGGGGCCCCAGGACTGGTACTGGGGGTCCTCCTCTCTGGCTATCATTAGTTGGGGGTTTAGTTCTGCACAAGGGCTCAAAGGCTTTGTTCTATGTGTATCCCTTGAGGGGGAACCAGGACCTGCCCCCCAGGCGGCACTGAGGTCCCCTGCCAGCCCCTCCCTGGTCTCTGCATCCCCTCTCCCCCCTCATCAGCACCTGTGGGCACCTGCCCTTCGGGGCTCAGGGAAGGGCCTGGAGGCTGAAGCGTATTCCCTCAACACAAGACATGGGAGACACAGCGAGGCCGGTGCTTTTCCCAGTGGGGCCACAGGCCTGAGGCCCAGGCCCTCAGGAAGCAGACACTGAGTCAAGCACAGGTCAGGTACATTGTCTGGGTTCTTCACCAAGTCTCATCCCTACCCCTTGGCATCAGAAGAGAAAACCAGAGAGATAGACAGATATGCTACTGGGTGAAATGCCCAACCTCAGAGGCTCGGGGGCCTAACATTAGAACCTGGAGAAGATGTGTTACACTTTTGAAAGCTCTACCGTGAATTCAACCAAGAAACAGAAAACCGACCAACCAAGAAAGAGAAAACCGACCATATGATCCCGTGACCCCACTCCTGGACACACATCCAGAAAATACACACATTCTAAATCAAAAGATCCATGCACCCCCATGTTCATGGCAGAAGTATTCCCAAGAGCCAAGGAGAAACAACCTAAGTGTCCAACCACAGGGGAATGGGTAAGAAGATGTGGTGCATATGCTCAGTGGAAGCCCACTCAGCCAAGAGTGAAATTGTGCCATTTGCAGCAACAGGGATGGACGTGCAGGGCATTATGTTAAGTGACAGGAGTCACCCAGAGAAAGACCAATACTGTATCATAGCACTCAAACATAGAATGTAAAAAATACAGCAGACGAGTGAGTATAACAGAAGTACCAGACTCTCAGGTACAGAACACTAGGGTGACCCATTTAGGGGGGAGCATAGGGGGAAAGGAGTAAGAGATACAGACGATTATGTAGAAAATATACAAGCTGCAAGGGGATCCTGTACAGCACAGGAAAGAGCCCAGAGTTTACAATAAACATAAATGGAATATGTCGTCAGACAAGAAAAAGGCCCATCTTCCCAGGCTCTGCACAGCCGTGCTGGCTGGGGCTAGGAGCTGGTTCTGCAGCACAGCTCCAACCTCCTTCCACACCCGTGTGTACTCACTGCTCCAGGGTCGCCAGGACCTAGGGCACCCCATGACCAAGGTGGGGACCCTCAAACCTGCTGTGGGAGGGGCCTCTGGGGCCTTTCCCTCTCCCTTCTCCAGATCCTGCTGCTGCTGCCCCATAGAAGTTCACATCTCTTCCCAGCCCCATTATTCACTGGTCCAAAGGCTCTTCCTTCACCCAAACAGGCTCACAAAATCAAACCCCATGCTTTTCCCTCAGGCTTGGTGTCCACAGCATTACTCAGGCAAACACATCCCAAAACTCCTCTGGCACCTCTGCTAGACCCCTGAGGGACATAGGATGGTGTATCAGGGCCTGCAGAGCAGCTGAACCAATAGCATGTTTGGAAGGAAAGGGAGACAAAGACTCATTTTAAGGAATCGCCTCATGCAGTTATGAAGGATGGCAGGTCCAGAGTTTGCAGGCAGCCTGGCAAGCTGCAGGCCCAGGGAACAGCGATGCTGTAGCTTGAAGCTGACGTCTGTCTGGAGGCAGAATCCCCCCTACCTCGGAGACCTCAGTATTTTCCCTCTAAAGGTCCTCAACTGATTAGGTACGGACCACCCACACAGGACACGTATCCTTGTTTGTTCTCTTATTTGTTTGCTTTTTAGGGACCCAACCTCAGCACATGGACGTTCCTGGGCCAGGGGTCAAATCAGAGCTGCAGCTGCCAGCCTACACCACTGGCAACACAGGACCTGAGTCACATCTGCAAACTATGTCTCGCCTTGGGGCAATGCTGGACCCTTAAGCCCTCATCAAAGCCAGTGACTGACCTTGCATCTTCACCAACACTTTGTCAAGGTCTTCAACCATTGAGCCACAACCCCTGAGCCACAGAGGGAACGCCTTAGTTTTAGACTCTGCATATGGGTGATGATGATAAAAGGATGTGTCTTTCTCTGACTTATCTCACCCAACACCACACCTCCAGGTCCTGGTTGGATGGAGGGAGCTGAGAGGGTCTCCTCCTCTCTCTCCAGGAAGCCGGTGTAAGACCCTGGGACACCCTGACCTCAGGCATCTGGTCTCCAGGGCTGGGGAGGGTGGGTTCCTGTGGTGGTAACCTGGGGGGTTTGTGGTCATTTATTGTCGCATGCCCACGAAACCCCTTTATGGAGCAAACACAACCAATCTCTACGTCCGTGAGAATCAACGAGTGCAAACTTACACTGTAGAAACACACCTGTCAGGAGACACCAGCGACATGTAACTATTTATTTACAGGGACTGAGAGCCTCAGCCGTGCAAAAGCAAAGAGTCCAACCTGAGACGGTTGGGTACCACAACGAGTCCCCAGTGTTGTCATCTCTTTCCTGTGTCAGACACAAGTCACAAGACACTGTCCCAGGATGAACCAGAGGGAGGTCACTGCCACCATGCCTAAAACATGCTCCAAATCCGTGCCCACACTGCACCAGCCACCCTGCCTCAGTCAGCAGGACAGGGGTGGCCATTTGTCCTTTTCTAACAGCCAT
The DNA here is from genome assembly GCF_016906955.1 of Phacochoerus africanus. NCBI lineage: Eukaryota > Metazoa > Chordata > Mammalia > Artiodactyla > Suidae > Phacochoerus > Phacochoerus africanus. The sequence continues at coordinate 1,445,802 of NC_062560.1, read as the reverse complement.
GAAAACCACCGAAGGTTTTAAGCAATTTTGGACACTCCTTAATTGGTATTCTAGACAATTCACTCTGACCACAGAGATGAGTGAGTGACAGGGAAACAGGGTGAGATCTCGGAGGTCTGCCAGGAGGAGGTGTTTTACTGAAAAGGGTAAACACATTTAATTCTTTGCTCACATTGCTTCTGACACCCACTGTGGGGCATTTCCACCCCAAGAAATCCTCCAGTTCCCTTTGGACCCCAGCTGGGTGTCCTCCAATTCAATTAACCTCGGAAAGCACCCTGAGTTGGTCGAAATGCCAACAAGAGGGCCCAGGTCCTCAGGAGATCCCCCCGCCCCTTCACCAAACACAGGCCCCCACACTTCTGTCCAACACGCCCACAGATGGAGGCTCCTCACGTCCTCCCCCCAAAGAACTCAGGAAACACCTGACTTACCCGTTGCTCATCAAGGGGGGAACAGCCAGAGGGGGAGGGGAGGGAAGGGTGGGAGTGGGTCCCACATGCAGGAGCTTCTGCCTCCTTGGACTTGGTGGGGCTGCACCCTCCCAACTGTGGGCTCCCCAACCTGAAAGCTGTCTGAGTCTGCTTTCTAGGAAGGGCCCACTAGGCAGGCCTGATTAAAGGTTGACCCCTCAGCAAGTCTCAAGATTTGGAGTGGAGCTAAAAAAGCCTACCCTTTCATCCCCTGGTTGGTTCCTCTGGCACCAGCCCCACCTCATTAGCATAAACAGGTGAGCCTGGGTTTCTCAGGAAAAACTAAAGATGCTCTGCTCACAGGGATCAAGAACTTGCTATGGTTTTAGGAGCTGTGTGCCAGGGACCAGGTCCTCCTGGATGAAAAAGGACCCTCAACCTAGTAACAAGTATCCCCGTAACAGAGAAGACACAGAGGAGAAGCCAAGGGAAGGGTCTGAGATGGGGGCCTCCATCCAAGGACAGTGTCCTCCTAAGAGACACAAGAGGAGACCCAGTCACAGAGGAGAAGCCATGTGAAGATGGAGGCAGACACGGGAGGGAGGCAGCCACCAGCCCAGGGCCACCTGGAGCCCCCAGACGCTGGAAGAGACAGGAAAGACCCTCCCCTGGAGCTTCTGCCGGGAGCACAGAGGATATAGGGGGCCTGCACCCCAAAATGTTGCCCCAAAGCAGAGCCTCAATAAATAGACACGCAGTGGAGTATCAGCAATAAAAAAGAGTGAAATACTGGCATTTGCCGCAACATGGTTGGACCTAGAGATTCTCACACTAAGTGAGGGCAGGCAGATACAGGAAGACAAATACCGTCAGAGATCACTTATATCTGGACCTTAAAACATGGCACAAATGAACCTGTCCACAGAACAGAAACCAGCTCAGAGACATGGAGCACGGATTTGTGGTTGCCAAGGGGGAGGGAGACGGCTGTGGCGGGGTGGAGTTTGGGGTCAGTAGCTGCAAACTGTGACATTGAGAATGGATAATCAGGAGTTCCCCTCATGACACAGTGGAAACGAATCCACCAGGAACCAGGAGGTTGCGGGTTCCATCCCTGGCCTTGCTCAGTGGGTTAAGGATCTGACATTGCCGTGAGCTGGGGTGTAGGTCGCAGAAGCAGCTCACACCCCGTGTTGCTGTGGCTGTTACACAGGCCAGTGGCTACAGCTCCGATTAGACCCCTAGCCTGGGAAGCTCCATGTGTCATGGGAGCACTAGAAAAGGAAGGAAAAAAAAAGACTAGATAAGCAAAGAGGTTTGGCCAAACGGCACAGGAACTCTATCCAGTCTCTTTGGATAAAACTTGATGGAAGAGAATGAGAAACAATCTGTGGGGCATCCACACAATGGAATATTACTCAACCATAAAAAAAAATGAAACCATCCCATTCGCAGCCATGTGGAGGAACCTAGAGATTCCCCATGGAAGTCAGGTCAGTCAGAAAGAGAAGACAAACACCTCAGTGTATATGGAAACACACACATCCTGTTCTGACAAACCTGTAGGTTCATGAGCCCCCAGGTCAGTCTACCAAAGACCTTATCCCTTCAGAGTCCAAGGCTTTGGGCAGCTGAGAGCCCAGAAAACAGGGCTAGAGGCTACATACCTCCTTCTCAGGTTGTCACTGGAGTGTGGACAGGTGTTTCCCTTGTGGGGTCACCTGTCCCCTCTGGGGGCTTCTCACTCATGCCCCGGATTGTCCTCCTGCAGGAGGAGGAAGCAGGGTCCCTCAGGCATATGAACCCAATGCTGCTTGGTCCCAGACACTGGCCTCACCCCTAACACCTCTCAGCTGGAGTGGAAACCAGTCAAGAAGGACCCTCAGCCCCAGAGGAGACCGTCTGCAGACAGCGTCTCAGGGACGCAGGCAGGACAACGCAGCCTCCTGAGCCAAGCCCAAGCCTCTGGAAGCAATCTCTCTTGCAAGTAACAGCCGAGGACAAAAGCCAACACCATTCAAGTGAGAGGCAGAGAACAAGATGAGCCTTGTGGTCTCAGGAGGTGGGGGAACTGGGGGAAGCTGGTGCAAAGGGACCCCCTCCATTTAGGGGATGACTGAGTCCTAGGGGTGTGACGGCCAACAGGATACGTGAAACCTACAGGGCCGGACACTGTAGAGCAGGTCTATTCCAAGTCAACCTTAAGAGTTCTTATTACAAGGGAAAAAGTTTTTTTCTATGTCTTGAATTAGGTTTCTCCAGGAAATGATGGATGTTCCCTAAAATTGTTCTAGCAATCATCTCACGATGTAAGTCACATGGCCATGCTGGACACGTGAGGCGAACCCAGTGCTGTGTCTCTTCTATTGCAAATGTCAAAGAAAAGTGGGGGAATATATTCACCAGTACTTTTCAGCTCTGCAGACTTGTGTTACTTTTCAGAGCCAACAGGAGGCCTGAGGGCTAGAAGGCAAACGTGGGGTCAAGTGTGTGTAGAAATAGGGAGTCGCTCTGCTGTGTAACAGGCTCTAAAACAGTGCAGGTGGTCAGTTCCATTCCAAACACCAACTCGTAGAAAATGAGATGGGGGAGTTCCCCCTCGTGACTCAGTGATAAAGAACCTGACTAGGATCCGTGAGGATGTGGGTTTGATCCCTGGCCTCACTCAGTGGGTTAAGGATCTGGTGTTGCAGTGAGCTGAGGTGTAGGTCACAGATGTGGTGGGATCTGGGGTGGCTGTTGTGGAGCCTGGCAGCTGTGACTTTGATTTGACACCTCGTCTGGCAACCTCCATATGCCGCAGATGTGGCTGTAAAAAAGCAAAATAAGGAAAAAGCACTATCAAGTCACAATGTTGTGGGAACGAAACAAGTGCTGAAGGTCAGTTTTGTTCCAAAAACAAACTCACAGCAAAAGAGATGAGATGTGTGGTTCCCAGAGGCGGGAGGGGGAGGGGGAAGGTACCACCGACAGGGTATCAGACACGTTGGTCCTGGGATGAAACGTACATGCCAAGTATCAGCACCAAAGCACCTTATGCGCCAAGGGTGTTGAGAGCCAGTCCTGAGAGTTCTCATCACAAGGAGAAGAACGTTTTCCCTCTTTCACTTTGAATCTGCAGGAGAGGATGGAGGTTCCCTAAACTGACTGTGGACATCATTTCAGGATGCGAGTCCCATCTCTCGGCTGGACACCGCGACCAAGAGTAACTTTAATCTAGTGTTCAAAAATTAAATCTAAAAACCATACATTGATTAAATCTAAGAAATTAACCCTAGGTTTGCTTAGATGAATGTCCTTCATATACTCATTTTTAGATTTTTTTTTTCTTCCTTTTTGTTTCTTGCCTGAGGTGGGCAGAGGCTTGATGTGGGATCTCAGTTCCCAGACCAGGGATGGAACATGGGCCTCCGTGGTAACAAGTGTCAGGTCTGAACCTGTAGACCCCCCACCCCACCCCAGGGAACTCCCTTCTGGACGTATTCTTCCTGGGAAATCAACAGCTTCTACCTTTCCATCGAATTAGCCAGGAAGAACAGCAGAAATGAAAGACATTGTTGGCTTATTATATTCTCGTCTGTCTTTGGGGCAACGACCATAAACACACATCACAAAGTAGGGAGCAAAAAGTGTGTCCACGTCAGAACCCCAGAGATGGTGCATCTGCTGGTGAAAGAAGAAATCTCATGAGATGAACTCTGGATCAAGGACAGACAGGCCAGTGGGAGGCCCCGAGCTGTGGCCACAAACAGCAGAAGGGGGGACGTTTCTGGGAGAAAGAAACCCCAAGGCGAGGCTCATGTGCATCTCGATTGTTCTCTGAGGATGCTGCCCAAACTCAGCCTCCGTCTACCGTGGAGATAGATTTTTGGGGGAAGGAGGAAAGAAAATAAATTGCTTTGCCAGGCAAAGGGGGTCACAGCAGGCTGCTGCCCTAAAGACTGGGTCCCCCTTTGGGAGAGATGAGGAGGGGGTGGGTTTACAGTTGGGGGAGTAGAAAACACGGCCCCAGATAAGGTGCAGGGTGGGTGCCAGCTTGCACTCTTCTCCAGAGCTGGTGGTTAGTGGCCCAGGACAGGTGCTGGGGGTCCTCCTCTCTGGCTGTCATTGGTTGGGGTTTAGTTCTGCACAAGGGCTCAAAGGCTTTGTTCTCTGTGTATCCCTTGAGGGGGAACCAGGACCTGCCCCCCAGGCGGCACTGAGGTCCCCTGCCGACCCCTCCCTGGTCTCTGCATCCCCTCTCCCCCCTCATCAGCACCTGTGGGCACCTGCCCTTTGGGGCTCAGGGAAGGGCCTGGAGGCTGAAGCGTATTCCCTCAACACAGGACACGGGAGACACAGCGAGGCTGGTGCTTTTCCCAGTGGGGCCACAGGCCTGAGGCCCAGGCCCTCAGGAAGCAGACACTGAGTCAAGCACAGGTCAGGTACATCGTCCGGGTTCTTCACAAAGTCTCATCCCTACCCTTTGGCATCAGAGAAAAGCAGAGAGACAGATATGCTACTGTGTGAAATGCCCAACCTCAGAGGCTCGGGGGCCTAACATTAGAACCTGGAGAAGATGTGTTACACTTTTGAAAGCTCTACCGTGAATTCAACCAGGCAAGAGAAAACCGACCGTATGATCCCACGACCACACTCCTGGACACACATCCAGAAAATGTGAAAACGAACTCACAAAGATCCATGCACCCCCATGTTCATGGCAGAAATATTCCCAAGAGCCAAGACCCGGAAACAACCTCAATGTCCAACCACAGGGAAATGGATAAGGAGATGTGGTGCATATGCCCAGTGGAAGCCCACTCAGTCAAGACAAAGAATGAAACTGTGCCATTTGCAGCAACAGGGATGGACGTGCGGGGCATATTGTTAAGTGACATGAGTCAGCCAGAGAAAGACCAATACTGTATCATAGCACTCAAATATAGAATGTAAAAAATACAGCAGACGAGTGAGTACAACAGAAGTACCAGACTCTCAGATACAGAAAACTTGGGGTGACCCATTTGGAGGGGGAGCATAGGGGGAAGGGAGTAAGAGATACAGACGATTATGTAGAAAATATACAAGCTGCAAGGGGATCCTGTACAGCAGAGGGAAGAGAGCCCATAGTTTACAATAAACATAAATGGAATATGTCGTCAAACAAGAAAAAGGCCCATCTTCCCAGGCTCTGCACAGCCGTGCTGGCCGGGGCTAGAAGCTGGTTCTGCAGCACAGCTCCAACCTCCTTCCACACCCGTGTCTACTCACTGCTCCAGGGTTGCCAGGACCCAGGGCACCCCATGACCAAGGCGGGGACCCTCAAACATGCTGTGGGAGGGGCCTCTGGGGCCATCCCCTTCTCCAGATTCTGCTGCGGCTGCTGCCCTAATAGCTCACGTCTCTTCCCAGCCCCATTATTCACTGGTCCAAAGGCTCTTCCTTCATCCCAAAGAGGCTCACAAAATCAAACCCCATGCTATTCCCTTAGGCTTGGTGCCCACAGCATTACTCAGGCAGACACATCCCCAGACACCTCAGGCACCTCTGCCAGACCCCTGAGGAACTTAAATGGTGTATCAGGGCCTGCAGAGCAGCCGAACCAATAGCATGTGTGGAAGGAGTATGTGAGACACTCATTCTAAGGAATCATCTCACGAGGTTATGAAGGATGGCAGGTCCAGAGTTTGCAGGAGGCCTGGCAAGATGGAGGCCCAGGGAACAGGCGATGCTGTAGCTTGAAGCCGACATCCGTCTGGAGGCAGAATTCCCCCTACCTTGGGGACCTCAGTCTTTCTCCTCTGAAGGTCGTCGACTGATTAGGTAAGGACCACCCGCTGTGTGACATGTCTACTTTCATTTCTTACTGTATTTGTTTCCCTTTTTAGGGCCACAGCTGCAGCATATGGACATTCCTGGGCCAGGGGTCAAATCAGAGCTGCAACAGCCAGCCTACGCCACAGCAAAACAGAATCTGAGCCACATCTGTCAACTATGTTGCACCTTGGGGCAATGCCAGCTCCTTAACCCACTCAGTGAGGCCAGGGATCAAACCTGCATCCTCACAGACACTATGTCAAGTTCTGAAACCACTGAGCCACAACGGGAACACCTAGTTTCATTTTCAGCCTCTGCATATAGGTTATCATCACACAGGATGTGTTTTTCTCTGACTTAAACTTCACTGACCACCACACCCTCCAAGTCCTGGTTGGATGGAGGACCTGAGAGGCTCCCCCTTCCTTCCTCTCTCCAGGAAGCCCTTGTGCACTTCCATCCCCCGAGGTTTGGATCATCTGTGAGGTTGGAGCCAAAGGGTCTTTCTGCTCCACCCTCAGCTGCTCCTGGTGGCCGTGGTTTCACAGCCATTTTTGAGTTTTTTGGCTTGAGTTTTCACAATCACCCCCCATCCCCGCTTCCTTTTTTTTTTTTTTTTTTTTGGTTTTTTACCATTTCTTGGGCTGCTTCCGCGGCATATGGAGGTTCCCAGGCTAGGGGTCCAATCGGAGCTGTAGCCGCCAGCGCCACAGCAACGCGGAATCCGAGCCGCGTCTGTGACCTACACCACAGCTCACGGCAATGCTGGATCGTTAACCCACTGAGCAAGGGCAGGGATCAAACCCGAAACCTCATGGTTCCTAGTCGGACTCGCTAACCACTGCGCCACAACGGGAACTCCGCTTCCTTTTCTTTTTGCTCAATTTTCCCACTTCTTCCCTCAAACCCTCTCTTCTCTTGCAGGTGACTCAATGCAGGGAGAAGAAACCAAGCTGGGCGGCCACACCTGTTGGCCATCTCCCTCCCCTTCTATCCAAGGTCCTGGCTGACAATCTAGAGGTCCTTACATTTCCTGAGGGACCTTGTCACCAAGTTTCTTTGGGGGGGGCGGGGGTGGTGAGGGGAGGTGCGGGATGCTAGTTTGCCTTCTCCCAATAATTAGGAACTTCTTCCTCTTTGATTTCATTAGAAGGCAATTCCAGTATAAACAGGCCTTTATTGACCTTTACCATTTATTCAATCCCAGGCCATCCTTTCCCTGAGATTTAGAAGGAAAAGCCTTGCAAGAGCCCCTCAGGCCCCCGCCTGCACCGATGGTGGGAAGGGAACTTGGTGCTGCCACGACAGAAACCAGTGTGGGGGTTCCTTGAAAAACTGAAAGGAGGCGTTTCCACGGTGACTCAGCAGAAACAACCTGGGCTAGAGTCCATGAGGACCCACCTTGGACCCCTGGGCTCCCTCAGTGGGTGAAGGATCTGGGGTTGCCATGAGCTGTAGTGTAGGTCGCAGATGTGGCTCAGATCTGGCATTACCGGGGCTGTGGCACAGAACAGCAGCTGCCGATCTGAGCTGACCCCTAGCCTGGGAGCTTCTATAGCCTGCAGGTATGGCCCTAACAAAAGAAAGAAAAAAAAAAAAAAAAACAACCAAAACCACCACCAAACTGAACAGAACTGAAACTAGAACTACCACATGATCCATCAATCCCAACTCCCGGACATCTACCCGGAGAAAAACTAACTGCAGAAGATACCAGTGCCCCTATGTTCACAGCAGCACTATTCACAATAGACAAGACATGGAAACAGCCTAAGTGCCCATCGACAGAGCATGAATAAAAAAAGACGTGCTCCATACCCACAATGGAATATTACTCAGCCCCATGAAAAGAACAAAATGATGCCATTTTCAGTGACATGGAAGGACATACAGGGGATCATACTGAGAGATGTAAGTCAGAAAGGGAGAGGCAAACACCAGCTGAGCTCACTGCCATGTGGAATCTCACATACGACACCAACGAACTTATGTAGAAAAGAGAAACAGATTCATAGAGAATGTATGGTTACCAAATGGGAACGGCTGGGGGAGGAATAAATTAGCTGTTTGGGATCAACACCACACACACTAGTATGGATAAACTCAGTCAGCACCCAGGCTCTCCTGTACAGCCCAAGAGACTGTATTCAGTATCCCGTCATCACCTATACAAGGCAAGACTCTCAGAACGATGTAACTCATACCCTTTGCCATGCACTTGAAACAACACTGTGAATCAGCTATACTCCAATAGAACACAAACGCATTTTTAAGGAAAGGATAGAGGAGTTTCTACTGTGGGGCAACAGGTTCAGCAGCATCTCTGGAGCCCTGGGACGTGGGGTTGACACCCAGCCGGCACAGTAGGTTAAGGATCCAGCATTGTGATATAGGTTTCAACTGTGGCTCTGATCTGATCCCTGGCCTGGGAACTCCATATGCCTCAGGCAACCAAAATAAAATTTTAAAAATTAAGAGAATTCTAAAAGTTGAAAAAAGATGTTTTTAATTCACAAAATCAAAATTCAAAAAGTCATTTTAACAAGGGAACACCTTCTGAACTAGACCTTTTTCACTGCCATCCTTACGGCCTTGTGAACCCTCCTGGCTAGGGCGTCACTGTGCAGGGCTGGATGGTTCACTTAGGAGGGGAGACAGCTGTGTGGTCTGCTTCCTAATTAGTTTCTGTCCAATCCCAGCCACCCCAGCCCTGTGTCCTTGCTGCCTGAAACAGGAGGACCACACAGGGCAGGGAACACGGCTCACACAGCCCTGTAAGAAATGCAGCATTGGCCCCAAATCAGGCTTTAGGGGCAGAGCCCCCAGGGCCCAGAGACACCATCCTGGGTGACACAGCCATGGGGAGAGGAGAATTGACAAGGGGCTGCCAAGAGAGGCCTGGCAGAGGACAGCGGGCCACAGGGACAGGCACAGACACCGAGGGACACACACATATACACACACAGACACAGATGTATAAGCAGACCCACAGATGCAGGAATAGAAACACAGACAGGAATGTAGGCACAGAATGAAAACACAGGAATCTAAAAAAAGCAACAGATGCAGGAATATAGACACAAACCTATAAACACAGGCAGAGACACCTAAAAAGACACACAGATGCAGTAATAGCTGCATCACAGACACACAGGTGCAGGAATAAATACAGTCAAACAGACAGGCAACCAGCCCCAGCTCATTAGCATAAACAGGTGTACTTGGCTGTCTTAGGAAAAAACCAAAGATGCTCTGCTCAAAGGGATCAAGAGCTCTCTATGGTTTAAGAGCTGTGTGCCAGGGACCAGGTCCTCCTGAATGAAGAGGGGCCCTCAACCTAGAAACAAGTATCCTTACAACAGGGAAGACACAGAGGAGAAGCCATGGGACGGATTGCAGAGAGGTCCTCCTGGATTAGGTGGTCCACCATAGAGGAACAGTGTCCTCTTAATAGACACGGGAGGAGACACAGACACAGAGGAGAAGCCCCATGAAGATGGAGGCAGAGACGGGAGGGAGGCAGCCACCAGCCCAGGGCCACCTGGGACCCCCAGACGCCGGAAGAGGCAGGAAGGACCCTCCCCTGGAGCCTCTGCAGGGAGTACAGGGGACATTGGGGGCCTGCACCCCAAAATGTTGCCCCCAAAGCAGAGCCTCAATAAATAGACACACACACAATGAGATATCAGACATACAACACAGTGAAATGATGGCATTTGCAGCAACACGGTTGGACCTAGAGATTCTCATACTAAGTGAGGGCAGATACAGGAAGACAAATACCGTCAGAGATCACTTATATCTGGATCTTAAAACATGGCACAAATGAACCTGTGTACACAACAGAAACCAGCTCACAGACAGGGAGCATGGATTTGTGGTTGCCAAGGGGGAGGGAGTGGGTTGGGGGGAGTTTGGGGGTCAGTAGCTGCAAACTGTGACATTGAGAATGGAGAAGCAGGAGTTCCCTTCATGAGTCAGTGGAAACGAATCTGACGGGGAACCATGAAGTTTGCAGGTTCAATCCCTGGCCTTGCTCAGTGGGTTAAGAATCTTGCATTGCTGTGAGCTGGGGTGTAGGTCACAGAAGCAACTCAGATCCCCTGTTGCTGTGGCTGTTGCACGGGCCAGTAGCTACAGCTCCGATTAGACCCCTAGCCTGGGAACCTCCATATGCCATGGGATCAACCCTAGAAAAGGCAAAAAGACCAAAAAGAAAAAAAAAACCTGTATAAGCAATGAGGTCCTGTTGTACAACACAGGGAATTCTATGCAGTCTCTTGGGATAGAACTCGATGGAAGCGAGTAAGAAAGCAGCAGTGGGGCATAACCGCAATGGAATATTACTCAACCACAAAAAAGGAATGAAAGCATGCCATTTGCAGCCCTGTGCATGCCCTAGAGATTCCCAATGGAAGTCAAGTCAGTCGTAAGAGAAGACAAACACCTCAGTGTATATGGACACACACATCCTGTTCTAACAAACCTGTAGGTCAGCAAGCCACCAGGTCAAACTACTAAAGACCTTATCCCTTCGGAGATTCCAAGGCTTTGGGGAGCTGTGGGTCCAGAAAACAGGGGTAGAGACTACATATATCATTCTTAGGTTGTCTCTGGAGTGTGGACAGGGGTTTCCCTGTGGGGTCACCAGTCCCCTCTGGGGGCTTCCCACTTGTGCCCAGAATTGTCCCCCTGCAGGAGGAGGAAGCAGGGTGCCTCAGGCATATGAAACACGACATTGCTGGGTCCCAGACCCTGGCCTCACCTCTCCTGCATCTCCACTGGCGCAGAAACCCAGTCAAGAAGGACCCGCAGCCCCAGAGCAAACTGTTTCCAAATGGTCACTCCGGGACACAGGCTGGATGGTGCAGCCTCCTGAGCCAAGCCCAAGTCTCTGGAAGAAAGCTCCCTTGTAGGTAACAGCTGAGACAAAAAGCCAACAGCATTCAAGTGTGAGGCAGAGAACAAGATGGGCTTTGTGGTCACGGGAGGTGGGGGATCTGGTGGAAGCTGGTGCAAAGGGACCCCCTCCAGTTAGAGGATGACTGAGTCCTAGGGGTGTAACGGCCAGCAGAATACGTGAAACCTACACGGCCGGACACTGTAGAGCAGGTCTATTCCAAGTCAACCTTAAGAGTTCTCATCACAAGGGAAAAAGTTTTTTTCTATGTCTTGAATTGGGTTTTCTCCAGGAAATGATGGATGTTCCCTAGAATTGTTCTAGCAATCATCTCACTATGTAAGTCACATGGCCATGCTGGACACGTGAGGCTAACCCAGTGCTGTGTCTCTATTGCAAATGTTAAAGAAAGTGGGGGAATATATTCACCAGTACTTTGTAGCTCTGCAGACTTGTGTTACTTTTCAGAGCCAACAGGAGGCCTGAGGGCCAGAAGGCAAATGGGGGATCAGGTGTGTGTAGAAATAGGGAGTCGCTCTGCTGTGTAACAGGCAACTAAAACAGTGCAGGTGGTCAGTTCTATTCCAAACACCAACTCGTAGAAAATGAGATGGGGGAGTTCCCCCTCATGGCTCAGTGGTAAAGAACCTGAATAGGATCCGTGAGGATGTGGGTTTGATCCCTGGCCTCACTCAGTGGGTTAAGGATCTGGTGTTGCAGTGAGCTGAGGTGTAGGTCACAGATGTGGTGGGATCTGGGGTGGCTGTTGTGGAGCCTGGCAGCTGTGACTTTGATTTGACACCTCGTCTGGCAACCTCCACATGCCACAGGTGTGGCTGTAAAAAGCAAATAAGGAAAAAAGCACTATCAAGTCACAATGTTGTGGGAATGAAACAAGTGCTGAAGGTCAGTTTTGTTCCAAAAACAAACTCACAGCAAAAGAGATGAGATCTGTGGTTCCCAGAGGCGGGAGGGGGAGGGAAGGTACCACCGACAGGGTATCAGACACGTTGGTCCTGGGATGAAACGTACATGACAAGTATCAGCACCAAAGCACCTTATGCGCCAAGGTTGTTGAGAGCAAATCCTGAGAGTTCTAATCAGAAGAACGTTTTTTCCTCTTTCACTTTGAATCTGCAGGAGAGGATGGAGGTTCCCTAAACTGACTGTGGACATCATTTCAGGATGCGAGTCCCATCTCTCGGCTGGACACCGCGATCAAGAGTAACTTTAATCTAGTGTTCAAAAATTTAATCTAAAAACCATACATTGATTAAATCTAAGAAATTAACCCTATGTTTGCTTAGATGAATGTCCTTCATATACTCATTTTTCGATTTTCTTTTTCTTCCTTTTTGTTTCTTGCCTGAGGTGGGCAGAGGCTTGATGTGGGATCTCAGTTCCCAGACCAGGGATGGAACATGGGCCTCCGTGGTAACAAGTGTCGGGTCCTGTACCCATAGACTCCTCCCCCCCCACCCCAGGGAACTCCCTTCTGGACGTATTCTTCCTGGGAAATCAACAGCTTCTACCTTTCCATCCAATTAGCCAGGAAGAACAGCAGAAATGAAAGACATTGTTGGCTTATTATATTCCGTCTGTCTTGGGGCAACGACCATAAACACACATCACAAAGTAGGGAGCAAAAAGTGTGTCCACGTCAGAACCCCAGAGATGGTGCATCTGCTGGTGAAAGAAGAAATCTCATGAGATGAACTCTGGATCAAGGACAGACAGGCCAGTGGGAGGCCCCGAGCTGTGGCCACAAACAGCAGAAGGGGGGATGTTTCTGGGAGAAAGAAACCCCAAGGCGAGGCTCATGTGCATCTCGATTGTTCTCTGAGGGTGCTGCCAAAACTCAGCCTCTGTCTACCGTGGAGATGGGTTTTTTGGGGGAAGAAGGAAAGAAAATAAATTGCTTTGCCAGGCAAAGGGGGTCACAGCAGGCTGCTGCCCTAAAGACTGGGTCCCCCTTGGGAGAGATGAGGAGGGGGTGGGTTTACAGTTTGGGGAATAGAAAACACGGCCCCAGATAAGGTGCAGGGTGGGTGCCAGCTTGCACTCTTCTCCAGAGCTGGTGTTTAGGGGCCCCAGGACAGGTGCTGGGGGTCCTCCTCTCTGGCTGTCATTGGTTGGGGGTTTAGTTCTGCACAAGGGCTCAAAGGCTTTGTTCTCTGTGTATCCCTTGAGGGGGAACCAGGACCTGCCCCCAGACGGCACTGAGGTCCCCTGCCGACCCCTCCCTGGTCTCTGCATCCCCTTCTCCCGCCTCATCAGCACCTGTGGGCACCTGCCCTTCGGGGCTCAGGGAAGGGACTGGAGGCTGAAGCGTATTCCCTCAACACAGGACACGGGAGACACAGCGAGGCTGGTGCTTTTCCCAGTGGGGCCACAGGCCTGAGGCCCAGGCCCTCAGGAAGCAGACACTGAGTCAAGCACAGGTCAGGTACATCGTCCGGGTTCTTCACAAAGTCTCATCCCTACCCTTTGGCATCAGAGAAAAGCAGAGAGACAGATATGCTACTGTGTGAAATGCCCAACCTCAGAGGCTCGGGGGCCTAACATTAGAACCTGGAGAAGATGTGTTACACTTTTGAAAGCTCTACCGTGAATTCAACCAGGCAAGAGAAAACCGACCGTATGATCCCACGACCACACTCCTGGACACACATCCAGAAAATGTGAAAACGAACTCACAAAGATCCATGCAACCCCCATGTTCATGGCAGAAAGTATTCCAAGAGCCAAGACCCGGAAACAACCTCAATGTCCAACCACAGGGAAATGGATAAGGAGATGTGGTGCATATGCCCAGTGGAAGCCCACTCAGTCAAGACAAAGAATGAAACTGTGCCATTTGCAGCAACAGGGATGGACGTGCGGGGCATATTGTTAAGTGACATGAGTCAGCCAGAGAAGACCAATACTGTATCATAGCACTCAAATATAGAATGTAAAAAATACAGCAGACGAGTGAGTAACAACCAGAAGTACCAGACTCTCAGATACAGAAAACTTGGGGTGACCCATTTGGAGGGGGAGCATAGGGGGAAGGGAGTAAGAGATACAGACGATTATGTAGAAAATATACAAGCTGCAAGGGGATCCTGTACAGCAGAGGGAAGAGAGCCCATAGTTTTACAATAAACATAAATGGAATATGTCGTCAACAAGAAAAAGGCCCATCTTCCCAGGCTCTGCACAGCCGTGCTGGCCGGGGCTAGAGCTGGTTCTGCAGCACAGCTCAACCTCCTTCCACACCCGTGTCTACTCACTGCTCCAGGGTTGCCAGGACCCAGGGCACCCCATGACCAAGGCGGGGACCCTCAAACATGCTGTGGAGGGGCCTCTGGGGGCCATCCCCTTCTCCAGATTCTGCTGCGGCTGCTGCCCCTAATAGCTCACGTCTCTTCCCAGCCCCATTATTCACTGGTCCAAAGGCTCTTCCTTCATCCCAAAGAGGCTCACAAAATCAAACCCCATGCTATTCCCTTAGGCTTGGTGCCCACAGCATTACTCAGGCAGACACATCCCCAGACACCTCAGGCACCTCTGCCAGACCCCTGAGGAACTTAAATGGTGTATCAGGGCCTGCAGAGCAGCCGAACCAATAGCATGTGTGGAAGGAGTATGTGAGACACTCATTCTAAGGAATCATCTCACGAGGTTATGAAGGATGGCAGGTCCAGAGTTTGCAGGAGGCCTGGCAATGGAGGCCCAGGGAACAGGCGATGCTGTAGCTTGAAGCCGACATCCGTCTGGAGGCAGAATTCCCCCTACCTTGGGGACCTCAGTCTTTCTCCTCTGAAGGTCGTCGACTGATTAGGTAAGGACCACCCGCTGTGTGACATGTCTACTTTCATTTCTTACTGTATTTGTTTCCCTTTTTAGGGCCACAGCTGCAGCATATGGACATTCCTGGGCCAGGGGTCAAATCAGAGCTGCAACAGCCAGCCTACGCCACAGCAAAACAGAATCTGAGCCACATCTGTCAACTATGTTGCACCTTGGGGCAATGCCAGATCCTTAACCCACTCAGTGAGGCCAGGGATCAAACCTGCATCCTCACAGACACTATGTCAAGTTCTGAAACCACTGAGCCACAACGGGAACACCTAGTTTCATTTTCAGCCTCTGCATATAGGTTATCATCACACAGGATGTGTTTTTCTCTGACTTAAACTTCACTGACCACCACACCCTCCAAGTCCTGGTTGGATGGAGGACCTGAGAGGCTCCCCCTTCCTTCCTCTCTCCAGGAAGCCCTTGTGCACTTCCATCCCCCGAGGTTTGGATCATCTGTGAGGTTGGAGCCAAAGGGTCTTTCTGCTCCACCCTCAGCTGCTCCTGGTGGCCGTGGTTTCACAGCCATTTTTGAGTTTTTTGGCTTGAGTTTTCACAATCACCCCCATCCCCGCTTCCTTTTTTTTTTTTTTTTTTTGGTTTTTTACCATTTCTTGGGCTGCTTCCGCGGCATATGGAGGTTCCCAGGCTAGGGGTCCAATCGGAGCTGTAGCCGCCAGCGCCACAGCAACGCGGAATCCGAGCCGCGTCTGTGACCTACACCACAGCTCACGGCAATGCTGGATCGTTAACCCACTGAGCAAGGGCAGGGATCAAACCCGAAACCTCATGGTTCCTAGTCGGACTCGCTAACCACTGCGCCACAACGGGAACTCCGCTTCCTTTTCTTTTTGCTCAATTTTCCCACTTCTTCCCTCAAACCCTCTCTTCTCTTGCAGGTGACTCAATGCAGGGAGAAGAAACCAAGCTGGGCGGCACACCTGTTGGCCATCTCCCTCCCCTTCTATCCAAGGTCCTGGCTGACAATCTAGAGGTCCTTACATTTCCTGAGGGACCTTGTCACCAAGTTTCTTTGGGGGGGGCGGGGTGGTGAGGGGAGGTGCGGGATGCTAGTTTGCCTTCTCCCAATAATTAGGAACTTCTTCCTCTTTGATTTCATTAGAAGGCAATCCAGTATAAACAGGCCTTTATTGACCTTTACCATTTATTCAATCCAGGCCATCCTTTCCCTGAGATTTAGAAGGAAAAGCTTGCAAGAGCCCCTCAGGCCCCCCCTGCACCGATGGTGGGAAGGGAACTTGGTGCTGCCACGACAGAAACCAGTGTGGGGGTTCCTTGAAAAACTGAAAGGAGGCGTTTCCACGGTGACTCAGCAGAAACAACCTGGGCTAGAGTCCATGAGGAACCCCACCTTGGACCCTGGGCTCCCTCAGTGGGTGAAGGATCTGGGGTTGCCATGAGCTGTAGTGTAGGTCGCAGATGTGGCTCAGATCTGGCATTACCGGGGCTGTGGCACAGAACAGCAGCTGCCGATCTGAGCTGACCCCTAGCCTGGGAGCTTCTATAGCCTGCAGGTATGGCCCTAACAAAAAGAAAGAAAAAAAAAAAAAAACAACCAAAACACCACCAAACTGAAAGAACTGAAACTAGAACTACCACATGATCCATCAATCCCAACTCCCGGACATCTACCCGGAGAAAACTAACTGCAGAAGATACCAGTGCCCCTATGTTCACAGCAGCACTATTCACAATAGACAAGACATGGAAACAGCCTAAGTGCCCATCGACAGAGCATGAATAAAAAAAGACGTGCTCCATACCCACAATGGAATATTACTCAGCCCCATGAAAAGAACAAAATGATGCCATTTTCAGTGACATGGAAGGACATACAGGGGATCATACTGAGAGATGTAAGTCAGAAAGGGAGAGGCAAACACCAGCTGAGCTCACTGCCATGTGGAATCTCACATACGACACCAACGAACTTATGTAGAAAGAGAAACAGATTCATAGAGAATGTATGGTTACCAAATGGGAACGGCTGGGGGAGGAATAAATTAGCTGTTTGGGATCAACACCACACACACTAGTATGGATAAACTCAGTCAGCACCCAGGCTCTCCTGTACAGCCCAAGAGACTGTATTCAGTATCCCGTCATCACCTATACAAGGCAAGACTCTCAGACGATGTAACTCATACCCTTTGCCATGCACTTGAAACAACACTGTGAATCAGCTATACTCCAATAGAACACAAACGCATTTTTAAGGAAAGGATAGAGGAGTTTCTACTGTGGGGCAACAGGTTCAGCAGCATCTCTGGAGCCCTGGGACGTGGGTTGACACCCAGCCGGCACAGTAGGTTAAGGATCCAGCATTGTGATATAGGTTTCAACTGTGGCTCTGATCTGATCCCTGGCCTGGGAACTCCATATGCCTCAGGCAACCAAAATAAAATTTTAAAAATTAAGAGAATTCTAAAAGTTGAAAAAAGATGTTTTTAATTCACAAAATCAAAATTCAAAAAGTCATTTTAACAAGGGAACACCTTCTGAACTAGACCTTTTTCACTGCCATCCTTACGGCCTTGTGAACCCTCCTGGCTAGGGCGTCACTGTGCAGGGCTGGATGGTTCACTTAGGAGGGGAGACAGCTGTGTGGTCTGCTTCCTAATTAGTTTCTGTCCAATCCCAGCCACCCCAGCCCTGTGTCCTTGCTGCTGCCTGAAACAGGAGGACCACCAGGGCAGGGAAACACGGCTCACACAGCCCTGTAAGAAATGCAGCATTGGCCCCAAATCAGGCTTTAGGGGCAGAGCCCCCAGGGCCCAGAGACACCATCCTGGGTGACACAGCCATGGGGAGAGGAGAATTGACAAGGGGCTGCCAAGAGGGCCTGGCAGAGGACAGCGGAGCGCCCAGGGACAGGCACAGACACCGAGGACACACACATATACACACAGACACAGATGTATAAGCAGACCCACAGATGCAGGAATAGAAACACAGACAGGAATTAGGCACAGAATGAAAACACAGGAATCTAAAAAAAAGCAACAGATGCAGGAATATAGACACAAACCTATAAACACAGGCAAGAGACACCTAAAAAGACACACAGATGCAGTAATAGCTGCATCACAGACACACAGGTGCAGGATAAATACAGTCAAACAGACAGGCAACCAGCCCCAGCTCATTAGCATAAACAGGTGTACTTGGCTGTCTAGGAAAACCAAAGATGCTCTGCTCAAAGGGATCAAGAGCTCTCTATGGTTTTAAGAGCTGTGTGCCAGGGACCAGGTCCTCCTGAATGAAGAGGGGCCCTCAACCTAGAAACAAGTATCCTTACAACAGGGAAGACACAGAGGAGAAGCCATGGGACGGATTGCAGAGAAGGTCCTCCTGGATTAGGTGGTCCACCATAGAGGAACAGTGTCCTCTTAATAGACACGGGGATGAGACACAGACACAGAGGAGAAGCCCCATGAAGATGGAGGCAGAGACGGGAGGGAGGCAGCCACCAGCCCAGGGCCACCTGGGACCCCAAGACGCCGGAAGAGGCAGGAAGGACCCTCCCCTGGAGCCCTCTGCAGGGAGTACAGGGGACATTGGGGGGCCTGCACCCCAAATGTTGCCCCCAAAGCAGAGCCTCAATAATAGACACACACACAATGAGATATCAGACATACAACACAAGTGAAATGATGGCATTTGCAGCAACACGGTTGGACCTAGAGATTCTCATACTAAGTGAGGGCAGATACAGGAAGACAAATACCGTCAGAGATCACTTATATCTGGATCTTAAAACATGGCACAAATGAACCTGTGTACACAACAGAAACCAGCTCACAGACAGGGAGCATGGATTTGTGGTTGCCAAGGGGGAGGGAGTGGGTTGGGGGGGAGTTTGGGGTCAGTAGCTGCAAAACTGTGACATTGAGAATGGAAGAAGCAGGAGTTTCCCTTCATGAGTCAGTGGAAACGAATCTGACGGGGAACCATGAAGTTGCGGGTTCAATCCCTGGCCTTGCTCAGTGGGTTAAGAATCTTGCATTGCTGTGAGCTGGGGTGTAGGTCACAGAAGCAACTCAGATCCCCTGTTGCTGTGGCTGTTGCACGGGCCAGTAGCTACAGCTCCGATTAGACCCCTAGCCTGGGAACCTCCATATGCCATGGGATCAACCCTAGAAAAGGCAAAAAGACCAAAAAGAAAAAAAAACCTGTATAAGCAATGAGGTCCTGTTGTACAACACAGGGAATTCTATGCAGTCTCTTGGGATAGAACTCGATGGAAGCGAGTAAGAAAGCAGCAGTGGGGCATAACCGCAATGGAATATTACTCAACCACAAAAAAGGAATGAAAGCATGCCATTTGCAGCCCTGTGCATGCCCTAGAGATTCCCAATGGAAGTCAAGTCAGTCGTAAAGAGAAGACAAACACCTCAGTGTATATGGACACACACATCCTGTTCTAACAAACCTGTAGGTCAGCAAGCCACCAGGTCAAACTACTAAAGACCTTATCCCTTCGGAGATTCCAAGGCTTTGGGGAGCTGTGGGTCCAGAAAACAGGGGTAGAGACTACATATATCATTCTTAGGTTGTCTCTGGAGTGTGGACAGGGGTTTCCCTGTGGGGTCACCAGTCCCCTCTGGGGGCTTCCCACTTGTGCCCAGAATTGTCCCCCTGCAGGAGGAGGAAGCAGGGTGCCTCAGGCATATGAACACGACATTGCTGGGTCCCAGACCCTGGCCTCACCTCTCCTGCATCTCCACTGGCGCAGAACCCAGTCAAGAAGGACCCGCAGCCCCAGAGCAAACTGTTTCCAAATGGTCACTCCGGGACACAGGCTGGATGGTGCAGCCTCCTGAGCCAAGCCCAAGTCTCTGGAAGAAAGCTCCCTTGTAGGTAACAGCTGAGACAAAAAGCCAACAGCATTCAAGTGTGAGGCAGAGAACAAGATGAGCTTTGTGGTCACGGGAGGTGGGGGATCTGGTGGAAGCTGGTGCAAAGGGACCCCCTCCAGTTAGAGGATGACTGAGTCCTAGGGGTGTAACGGCCAGCAGAATACGTGAAACCTACACGGCCGGACACTGTAGAGCAGGTCTATTCCAAGTCAACCTTAAGAGTTCTCATCACAAGGGAAAAAGTTTTTTTCTATGTCTTGAATTGGGTTTCTCCAGGAAATGATGGATGTTCCCTAGAATTGTTCTAGCAATCATCTCACTATGTAAGTCACATGGCCATGCTGGACACGTGAGGCTAACCCAGTGCTGTGTCTCTATTGCAAATGTTAAAGAAAAGTGGGGGAATATATTCACCAGTACTTTGTAGCTCTGCAGACTTGTGTTACTTTTCAGAGCCAACAGGAGGCCTGAGGGCCAGAAGGCAAATGGGGGATCAGGTGTGTGTAGAAATAGGGAGTCGCTCTGCTGTGTAACAGGCACTAAAACAGTGCAGGTGGTCAGTTCTATTCCAAACACCAACTCGTAGAAAATGAGATGGGGGAGTTCCCCCTCATGGCTCAGTGGTAAAGAACCTGAATAGGATCCGTGAGGATGTGGGTTTGATCCCTGGCCTCACTCAGTGGGTTAAGGATCTGGTGTTGCAGTGAGCTGAGGTGTAGGTCACAGATGTGGTGGGATCTGGGGTGGCTGTTGTGGAGCCTGGCAGCTGTGACTTTGATTTGACACCTCGTCTGGCAACCTCCACATGCCACAGGTGTGGCTGTTAAAAAAGCAAAATAAGGAAAAAGCACTATCAAGTCACAATGTTGTGGGAATGAAACAAGTGCTGAAGGTCAGTTTTGTTCCAAAAACAAACTCACAGCAAAAGAGATGAGATCTGTGGTTCCCAGAGGCGGGAGGGGGAGGGGAAGGTACCACCGACAGGGTATCAGACACGTTGGTCCTGGGATGAAACGTACATGACAAGTATCAGCACCAAAGCACCTTATGCGCCAAGGTTGTTGAGAGCAAATCCTGAGAGTTCTAATCAGAAGAACGTTTTTCCTCTTTCACTTTGAATCTGCAGGAGAGGATGGAGGTTCCCTAAACTGACTGTGGACATCATTTCAGGATGCGAGTCCCATCTCTCGGCTGGACACCGCGATCAAGAGTAACTTTAATCTAGTGTTCAAAAATTTAATCTAAAAAACCATACATTGATTAAATCTAAGAAATTAACCCTATGTTTGCTTAGATGAATGTCCTTCATATACTCATTTTTCGATTTTCTTTTTCTTCCTTTTTGTTTCTTGCCTGAGGTGGGCAGAGGCTTGATGTGGGATCTCAGTTCCCAGACCAGGGATGGAACATGGGCCTCCGTGGTAACAAGTGTCGGGTCTGTACCCATAGACTCCTCCCCCCCCACCCCAGGGAACTCCCTTCTGGACGTATTCTTCCTGGGAAATCAACAGCTTCTACCTTTCCATCCAATTAGCCAGGAAGAACAGCAGAAATGAAAGACATTGTTGGCTTATTATATTCTCGTCTGTCTTTGGGGCAACGACCATAAACACACATCACAAAGTAGGGAGCAAAAAGTGTGTCCACGTCAGAACCCCAGAGATGGTGCATCTGCTGGTGAAAGAAGAAATCTCATGAGATGAACTCTGGATCAAGGACAGACAGGCCAGTGGGAGGCCCCGAGCTGTGGCCACAAACAGCAGAAGGGGGGATGTTTCTGGGAGAAAGAAACCCCAAGGCGAGGCTCATGTGCATCTCGATTGTTCTCTGAGGGTGCTGCCAAAACTCAGCCTCTGTCTACCGTGGAGATGGGTTTTTGGGGGAAGAAGGAAAGAAAATAAATTGCTTTGCCAGGCAAAGGGGGTCACAGCAGGCTGCTGCCCTAAAGACTGGGTCCCCCTTTGGGAGAGATGAGGAGGGGGTGGGTTTACAGTTTGGGGAATAGAAAACACGGCCCCAGATAAGGTGCAGGGTGGGTGCCAGCTTGCACTCTTCTCCAGAGCTGGTGTTTAGGGGCCCCAGGACAGGTGCTGGGGGTCCTCCTCTCTGGCTGTCATTGGTTGGGGGTTTAGTTCTGCACAAGGGCTCAAAGGCTTTGTTCTCTGTGTATCCCTTGAGGGGGAACCAGGACCTGCCCCCAGACGGCACTGAGGTCCCCTGCCGACCCCTCCCTGGTCTCTGCATCCCCTTCTCCCGCCTCATCAGCACCTGTGGGCACCTGCCCTTCGGGGCTCAGGGAAGGGACTGGAGGCTGAAGCGTATTCCCTCAACACAGGACACGGGAGACACAGCGAGGCTGGTGCTTTTCCCAGTGGGGCCACAGGCCTGAGGCCCAGGCCCTCAGGAAGCAGACACTGAGTCAAGCACAGGTCAGGTACATCGTCCGGGTTCTTCACAAAGTCTCATCCCTACCCTTTGGCATCAGAGAAAAGCAGAGAGACAGATATGCTACTGTGTGAAATGCCCAACCTCAGAGGCTCGGGGGCCTAACATTAGAACCTGGAGAAGATGTGTTACACTTTTGAAAGCTCTACCGTGAATTCAACCAGGCAAGAGAAAACCGACCGTATGATCCCACGACCACACTCCTGGACACACATCCAGAAAATGTGAAAACGAACTCACAAAGATCCATGCACCCCCATGTTCATGGCAGAAGTATTCCCAAGAGCCAAGACCCGGAAACAACCTCAATGTCCAACCACAGGGAAATGGATAAGGAGATGTGGTGCATATGCCCAGTGGAAGCCCACTCAGTCAAGACAAAGAATGAAACTGTGCCATTTGCAGCAACAGGGATGGACGTGCGGGGCATATTGTTAAGTGACATGAGTCAGCCAGAGAAAGACCAATACTGTATCATAGCACTCAAATATAGAATGTAAAAAATACAGCAGACGAGTGAGTACAACAGAAGTACCAGACTCTCAGATACAGAAAACTTGGGGTGACCCATTTGGAGGGGGAGCATAGGGGGAAGGGAGTAAGAGATACAGACGATTATGTAGAAAATATACAAGCTGCAAGGGGATCCTGTACAGCAGAGGGAAGAGAGCCCATAGTTTACAATAAACATAAATGGAATATGTCGTCAAACAAGAAAAAGGCCCATCTTCCCAGGCTCTGCACAGCCGTGCTGGCCGGGGCTAGAAGCTGGTTCTGCAGCACAGCTCCAACCTCCTTCCACACCCGTGTCTACTCACTGCTCCAGGGTTGCCAGGACCCAGGGCACCCCATGACCAAGGCGGGGACCCTCAAACATGCTGTGGGAGGGGCCTCTGGGGCCATCCCCTTCTCCAGATTCTGCTGCGGCTGCTGCCCTAATAGCTCACGTCTCTTCCCAGCCCCATTATTCACTGGTCCAAAGGCTCTTCCTTCATCCCAAAGAGGCTCACAAAATCAAACCCCATGCTATTCCCTTAGGCTTGGTGCCCACAGCATTACTCAGGCAGACACATCCCCAGACACCTCAGGCACCTCTGCCAGACCCCTGAGGAACTTAAATGGTGTATCAGGGCCTGCAGAGCAGCCGAACCAATAGCATGTGTGGAAGGAGTATGTGAGACACTCATTCTAAGGAATCATCTCACGAGGTTATGAAGGATGGCAGGTCCAGAGTTTGCAGGAGGCCTGGCAAGATGGAGGCCCAGGGAACAGGCGATGCTGTAGCTTGAAGCCGACATCCGTCTGGAGGCAGAATTCCCCCTACCTTGGGGACCTCAGTCTTTCTCCTCTGAAGGTCGTCGACTGATTAGGTAAGGACCACCCGCTGTGTGACATGTCTACTTTCATTTCTTACTGTATTTGTTTCCCTTTTTAGGGCCACAGCTGCAGCATATGGACATTCCTGGGCCAGGGGTCAAATCAGAGCTGCAACAGCCAGCCTACGCCACAGCAAAACAGAATCTGAGCCACATCTGTCAACTATGTTGCACCTTGGGGCAATGCCAGATCCTTAACCCACTCAGTGAGGCCAGGGATCAAACCTGCATCCTCACAGACACTATGTCAAGTTCTGAAACCACTGAGCCACAACGGGAACACCTAGTTTCATTTTCAGCCTCTGCATATAGGTTATCATCACACAGGATGTGTTTTTCTCTGACTTAAACTTCACTGACCACCACACCCTCCAAGTCCTGGTTGGATGGAGGACCTGAGAGGCTCCCCCTTCCTTCCTCTCTCCAGGAAGCCCTTGTGCACTTCCATCCCCCGAGGTTTGGATCATCTGTGAGGTTGGAGCCAAAGGGTCTTTCTGCTCCACCCTCAGCTGCTCTGGTGGCCGTGGTTTCACAGCCATTTTTGAGTTTTTTGGCTTGAGTTTTCACAATCACCCCCATCCCCGCTTCCTTTTTTTTTTTTTTTTTTTTTGGTTTTTTACCATTTCTTGGGCTGCTTCCGCGGCATATGGAGGTTCCCAGGCTAGGGGTCCAATCGGAGCTGTAGCCGCCAGCGCCACAGCAACGCGGAATCCGAGCCGCGTCTGTGACCTACACCACAGCTCACGGCAATGCTGGATCGTTAACCCACTGAGCAAGGGCAGGGATCAAACCCGAAACCTCATGGTTCCTAGTCGGACTCGCTAACCACTGCGCCACAACGGGAACTCCGCTTCCTTTTCTTTTTGCTCAATTTTCCCACTTCTTCCCTCAAACCCTCTCTTCTCTTGCAGGTGACTCAATGCAGGGAGAAGAAACCAAGCTGGGCGGCCACACCTGTTGGCCATCTCCCTCCCCTTCTATCCAAGGTCCTGGCTGACAATCTAGAGGTCCTTACATTTCCTGAGGGACCTTGTCACCAAGTTTCTTTGGGGGGGGCGGGGGTGGTGAGGGGAGGTGCGGGATGCTAGTTTGCCTTCTCCCAATAATTAGGAACTTCTTCCTCTTTGATTTCATTAGAAGGCAATTCCAGTATAAACAGGCCTTTATTGACCTTTACCATTTATTCAATCCCAGGCCATCCTTTCCCTGAGATTTAGAAGGAAAAGCCTTGCAAGAGCCCCTCAGGCCCCCGCCTGCACCGATGGTGGGAAGGGAACTTGG
The DNA here is from genome assembly GCF_016906955.1 of Phacochoerus africanus. NCBI lineage: Eukaryota > Metazoa > Chordata > Mammalia > Artiodactyla > Suidae > Phacochoerus > Phacochoerus africanus. The sequence goes on along the minus strand of NC_062560.1, from coordinate 1,420,865 downwards.
TGCTGCCACGACAGAAACCAGTGTGGGGGTTCCTTGAAAAACTGAAAGGAGGCGTTTCCACGGTGACTCAGCAGAAACAACCTGGGCTAGAGTCCATGAGGACCCACCTTGGACCCCTGGGCTCCCTCAGTGGGTGAAGGATCTGGGGTTGCCATGAGCTGTAGTGTAGGTCGCAGATGTGGCTCAGATCTGGCATTACCGGGGCTGTGGCACAGAACAGCAGCTGCCGATCTGAGCTGACCCCTAGCCTGGGAGCTTCTATAGCCTGCAGGTATGGCCCTAACAAAAGAAAGAAAAAAAAAAAAAAAAACAACCAAAACCACCACCAAACTGAACAGAACTGAAACTAGAACTACCACATGATCCATCAATCCCAACTCCCGGACATCTACCCGGAGAAAACTAACTGCAGAAGATACCAGTGCCCCTATGTTCACAGCAGCACTATTCACAATAGACAAGACATGGAAACAGCCTAAGTGCCCATCGACAGAGCATGAATAAAAAAAGACGTGCTCCATACCCACAATGGAATATTACTCAGCCCCATGAAAAGAACAAAATGATGCCATTTTCAGTGACATGGAAGGACATACAGGGGATCATACTGAGAGATGTAAGTCAGAAAGGGAGAGGCAAACACCAGCTGAGCTCACTGCCATGTGGAATCTCACATACGACACCAACGAACTTATGTAGAAAAGAGAAACAGATTCATAGAGAATGTATGGTTACCAAATGGGAACGGCTGGGGGAGGAATAAATTAGCTGTTTGGGATCAACACCACACACACTAGTATGGATAAACTCAGTCAGCACCCAGGCTCTCCTGTACAGCCCAAGAGACTGTATTCAGTATCCCGTCATCACCTATACAAGGCAAGACTCTCAGAACGATGTAACTCATACCCTTTGCCATGCACTTGAAACAACACTGTGAATCAGCTATACTCCAATAGAACACAAACGCATTTTTAAGGAAAGGATAGAGGAGTTTCTACTGTGGGGCAACAGGTTCAGCAGCATCTCTGGAGCCCTGGGACGTGGGGTTGACACCCAGCCGGCACAGTAGGTTAAGGATCCAGCATTGTGATATAGGTTTCAACTGTGGCTCTGATCTGATCCCTGGCCTGGGAACTCCATATGCCTCAGGCAACCAAAATAAAATTTTAAAAATTAAGAGAATTCTAAAAGTTGAAAAAAGATGTTTTTAATTCACAAAATCAAAATTCAAAAAGTCATTTTAACAAGGGAACACCTTCTGAACTAGACCTTTTTCACTGCCATCCTTACGGCCTTGTGAACCCTCCTGGCTAGGGCGTCACTGTGCAGGGCTGGATGGTTCACTTAGGAGGGGAGACAGCTGTGTGGTCTGCTTCCTAATTAGTTTCTGTCCAATCCCAGCCACCCCAGCCCTGTGTCCTTGCTGCCTGAAACAGGAGGACCACACAGGGCAGGGAACACGGCTCACACAGCCCTGTAAGAAATGCAGCATTGGCCCCAAATCAGGCTTTAGGGGCAGAGCCCCCAGGGCCCAGAGACACCATCCTGGGTGACACAGCCATGGGGAGAGGAGAATTGACAAGGGGCTGCCAAGAGAGGCCTGGCAGAGGACAGCGGGCCACAGGGACAGGCACAGACACCGAGGGACACACACATATACACACACAGACACAGATGTATAAGCAGACCCACAGATGCAGGAATAGAAACACAGACAGGAATGTAGGCACAGAATGAAAACACAGGAATCTAAAAAAAGCAACAGATGCAGGAATATAGACACAAACCTATAAACACAGGCAGAGACACCTAAAAAGACACACAGATGCAGTAATAGCTGCATCACAGACACACAGGTGCAGGAATAAATACAGTCAAACAGACAGGCAACCAGCCCCAGCTCATTAGCATAAACAGGTGTACTTGGCTGTCTTAGGAAAAACCAAAGATGCTCTGCTCAAAGGGATCAAGAGCTCTCTATGGTTTAAGAGCTGTGTGCCAGGGACCAGGTCCTCCTGAATGAAGAGGGGCCCTCAACCTAGAAACAAGTATCCTTACAACAGGGAAGACACAGAGGAGAAGCCATGGGACGGATTGCAGAGAAGGTCCTCCTGGATTAGGTGGTCCACCATAGAGGAACAGTGTCCTCTTAATAGACACGGGAGGAGACACAGACACAGAGGAGAAGCCCCATGAAGATGGAGGCAGAGACGGGAGGGAGGCAGCCACCAGCCCAGGGCCACCTGGGACCCCCAGACGCCGGAAGAGGCAGGAAGGACCCTCCCCTGGAGCCTCTGCAGGGAGTACAGGGGACATTGGGGGCCTGCACCCCAAAATGTTGCCCCCAAAGCAGAGCCTCAATAAATAGACACACACACAATGAGATATCAGACATACAACACAGTGAAATGATGGCATTTGCAGCAACACGGTTGGACCTAGAGATTCTCATACTAAGTGAGGGCAGATACAGGAAGACAAATACCGTCAGAGATCACTTATATCTGGATCTTAAAACATGGCACAAATGAACCTGTGTACACAACAGAAACCAGCTCACAGACAGGGAGCATGGATTTGTGGTTGCCAAGGGGGAGGGAGTGGGTTGGGGGGAGTTTGGGGTCAGTAGCTGCAAACTGTGACATTGAGAATGGAGAAGCAGGAGTTCCCTTCATGAGTCAGTGGAAACGAATCTGACGGGGAACCATGAAGTTGCGGGTTCAATCCCTGGCCTTGCTCAGTGGGTTAAGAATCTTGCATTGCTGTGAGCTGGGGTGTAGGTCACAGAAGCAACTCAGATCCCCTGTTGCTGTGGCTGTTGCACGGGCCAGTAGCTACAGCTCCGATTAGACCCCTAGCCTGGGAACCTCCATATGCCATGGGATCAACCCTAGAAAAGGCAAAAAGACCAAAAAGAAAAAAAAAACCTGTATAAGCAATGAGGTCCTGTTGTACAACACAGGGAATTCTATGCAGTCTCTTGGGATAGAACTCGATGGAAGCGAGTAAGAAAGCAGCAGTGGGGCATAACCGCAATGGAATATTACTCAACCACAAAAAAGGAATGAAAGCATGCCATTTGCAGCCCTGTGCATGCCCTAGAGATTCCCAATGGAAGTCAAGTCAGTCGTAAAGAGAAGACAAACACCTCAGTGTATATGGACACACACATCCTGTTCTAACAAACCTGTAGGTCAGCAAGCCACCAGGTCAAACTACTAAAGACCTTATCCCTTCGGAGATTCCAAGGCTTTGGGGAGCTGTGGGTCCAGAAAACAGGGGTAGAGACTACATATATCATTCTTAGGTTGTCTCTGGAGTGTGGACAGGGGTTTCCCTGTGGGGTCACCAGTCCCCTCTGGGGGCTTCCCACTTGTGCCCAGAATTGTCCCCCTGCAGGAGGAGGAAGCAGGGTGCCTCAGGCATATGAACACGACATTGCTGGGTCCCAGACCCTGGCCTCACCTCTCCTGCATCTCCACTGGCGCAGAACCCAGTCAAGAAGGACCCGCAGCCCCAGAGCAAACTGTTTCCAAATGGTCACTCCGGGACACAGGCTGGATGGTGCAGCCTCCTGAGCCAAGCCCAAGTCTCTGGAAGAAAGCTCCCTTGTAGGTAACAGCTGAGACAAAAAGCCAACAGCATTCAAGTGTGAGGCAGAGAACAAGATGAGCTTTGTGGTCACGGGAGGTGGGGGATCTGGTGGAAGCTGGTGCAAAGGGACCCCCTCCAGTTAGAGGATGACTGAGTCCTAGGGGTGTAACGGCCAGCAGAATACGTGAAACCTACACGGCCGGACACTGTAGAGCAGGTCTATTCCAAGTCAACCTTAAGAGTTCTCATCACAAGGGAAAAAGTTTTTTTCTATGTCTTGAATTGGGTTTCTCCAGGAAATGATGGATGTTCCCTAGAATTGTTCTAGCAATCATCTCACTATGTAAGTCACATGGCCATGCTGGACACGTGAGGCTAACCCAGTGCTGTGTCTCTATTGCAAATGTTAAAGAAAAGTGGGGGAATATATTCACCAGTACTTTGTAGCTCTGCAGACTTGTGTTACTTTTCAGAGCCAACAGGAGGCCTGAGGGCCAGAAGGCAAATGGGGGATCAGGTGTGTGTAGAAATAGGGAGTCGCTCTGCTGTGTAACAGGCACTAAAACAGTGCAGGTGGTCAGTTCTATTCCAAACACCAACTCGTAGAAAATGAGATGGGGGAGTTCCCCCTCATGGCTCAGTGGTAAAGAACCTGAATAGGATCCGTGAGGATGTGGGTTTGATCCCTGGCCTCACTCAGTGGGTTAAGGATCTGGTGTTGCAGTGAGCTGAGGTGTAGGTCACAGATGTGGTGGGATCTGGGGTGGCTGTTGTGGAGCCTGGCAGCTGTGACTTTGATTTGACACCTCGTCTGGCAACCTCCACATGCCACAGGTGTGGCTGTAAAAAAGCAAAATAAGGAAAAAGCACTATCAAGTCACAATGTTGTGGGAATGAAACAAGTGCTGAAGGTCAGTTTTGTTCCAAAAACAAACTCACAGCAAAAGAGATGAGATCTGTGGTTCCCAGAGGCGGGAGGGGGAGGGGAAGGTACCACCGACAGGGTATCAGACACGTTGGTCCTGGGATGAAACGTACATGACAAGTATCAGCACCAAAGCACCTTATGCGCCAAGGTTGTTGAGAGCAAATCCTGAGAGTTCTAATCAGAAGAACGTTTTTCCTCTTTCACTTTGAATCTGCAGGAGAGGATGGAGGTTCCCTAAACTGACTGTGGACATCATTTCAGGATGCGAGTCCCATCTCTCGGCTGGACACCGCGATCAAGAGTAACTTTAATCTAGTGTTCAAAAATTTAATCTAAAAACCATACATTGATTAAATCTAAGAAATTAACCCTATGTTTGCTTAGATGAATGTCCTTCATATACTCATTTTTCGATTTTCTTTTTCTTCCTTTTTGTTTCTTGCCTGAGGTGGGCAGAGGCTTGATGTGGGATCTCAGTTCCCAGACCAGGGATGGAACATGGGCCTCCGTGGTAACAAGTGTCGGGTCTGTACCCATAGACTCCTCCCCCCCCACCCCAGGGAACTCCCTTCTGGACGTATTCTTCCTGGGAAATCAACAGCTTCTACCTTTCCATCCAATTAGCCAGGAAGAACAGCAGAAATGAAAGACATTGTTGGCTTATTATATTCTCGTCTGTCTTTGGGGCAACGACCATAAACACACATCACAAAGTAGGGAGCAAAAAGTGTGTCCACGTCAGAACCCCAGAGATGGTGCATCTGCTGGTGAAAGAAGAAATCTCATGAGATGAACTCTGGATCAAGGACAGACAGGCCAGTGGGAGGCCCCGAGCTGTGGCCACAAACAGCAGAAGGGGGGATGTTTCTGGGAGAAAGAAACCCCAAGGCGAGGCTCATGTGCATCTCGATTGTTCTCTGAGGGTGCTGCCAAAACTCAGCCTCTGTCTACCGTGGAGATGGGTTTTTGGGGGAAGAAGGAAAGAAAATAAATTGCTTTGCCAGGCAAAGGGGGTCACAGCAGGCTGCTGCCCTAAAGACTGGGTCCCCCTTTGGGAGAGATGAGGAGGGGGTGGGTTTACAGTTTGGGGAATAGAAAACACGGCCCCAGATAAGGTGCAGGGTGGGTGCCAGCTTGCACTCTTCTCCAGAGCTGGTGTTTAGGGGCCCCAGGACAGGTGCTGGGGGTCCTCCTCTCTGGCTGTCATTGGTTGGGGGTTTAGTTCTGCACAAGGGCTCAAAGGCTTTGTTCTCTGTGTATCCCTTGAGGGGGAACCAGGACCTGCCCCCAGACGGCACTGAGGTCCCCTGCCGACCCCTCCCTGGTCTCTGCATCCCCTTCTCCCGCCTCATCAGCACCTGTGGGCACCTGCCCTTCGGGGCTCAGGGAAGGGACTGGAGGCTGAAGCGTATTCCCTCAACACAGGACACGGGAGACACAGCGAGGCTGGTGCTTTTCCCAGTGGGGCCACAGGCCTGAGGCCCAGGCCCTCAGGAAGCAGACACTGAGTCAAGCACAGGTCAGGTACATCGTCCGGGTTCTTCACAAAGTCTCATCCCTACCCTTTGGCATCAGAGAAAAGCAGAGAGACAGATATGCTACTGTGTGAAATGCCCAACCTCAGAGGCTCGGGGGCCTAACATTAGAACCTGGAGAAGATGTGTTACACTTTTGAAAGCTCTACCGTGAATTCAACCAGGCAAGAGAAAACCGACCGTATGATCCCACGACCACACTCCTGGACACACATCCAGAAAATGTGAAAACGAACTCACAAAGATCCATGCACCCCCATGTTCATGGCAGAAGTATTCCCAAGAGCCAAGACCCGGAAACAACCTCAATGTCCAACCACAGGGAAATGGATAAGGAGATGTGGTGCATATGCCCAGTGGAAGCCCACTCAGTCAAGACAAAGAATGAAACTGTGCCATTTGCAGCAACAGGGATGGACGTGCGGGGCATATTGTTAAGTGACATGAGTCAGCCAGAGAAAGACCAATACTGTATCATAGCACTCAAATATAGAATGTAAAAAATACAGCAGACGAGTGAGTACAACAGAAGTACCAGACTCTCAGATACAGAAAACTTGGGGTGACCCATTTGGAGGGGGAGCATAGGGGGAAGGGAGTAAGAGATACAGACGATTATGTAGAAAATATACAAGCTGCAAGGGGATCCTGTACAGCAGAGGGAAGAGAGCCCATAGTTTACAATAAACATAAATGGAATATGTCGTCAAACAAGAAAAAGGCCCATCTTCCCAGGCTCTGCACAGCCGTGCTGGCCGGGGCTAGAAGCTGGTTCTGCAGCACAGCTCCAACCTCCTTCCACACCCGTGTCTACTCACTGCTCCAGGGTTGCCAGGACCCAGGGCACCCCATGACCAAGGCAGGGACCCTCAAACATGCTGTGGGAGGGGCCTCTGGGGCCATCCCCTTCTCCAGATTCTGCTGCGGCTGCTGCCCTAATAGCTCACGTCTCTTCCCAGCCCCATTATTCACTGGTCCAAAGGCTCTTCCTTCATCCCAAAGAGGCTCACAAAATCAAACCCCATGCTATTCCCTTAGGCTTGGTGCCCACAGCATTACTCAGGCAGACACATCCCCAGACACCTCAGGCACCTCTGCCAGACCCCTGAGGAACTTAAATGGTGTATCAGGGCCTGCAGAGCAGCCGAACCAATAGCATGTGTGGAAGGAGTATGTGAGACACTCATTCTAAGGAATCATCTCACGAGGTTATGAAGGATGGCAGGTCCAGAGTTTGCAGGAGGCCTGGCAAGATGGAGGCCCAGGGAACAGGCGATGCTGTAGCTTGAAGCCGACATCCGTCTGGAGGCAGAATTCCCCCTACCTTGGGGACCTCAGTCTTTCTCCTCTGAAGGTCGTCGACTGATTAGGTAAGGACCACCCGCTGTGTGACATGTCTACTTTCATTTCTTACTGTATTTGTTTCCCTTTTTAGGGCCACAGCTGCAGCATATGGACATTCCTGGGCCAGGGGTCAAATCAGAGCTGCAACAGCCAGCCTACGCCACAGCAAAACAGAATCTGAGCCACATCTGTCAACTATGTTGCACCTTGGGGCAATGCCAGATCCTTAACCCACTCAGTGAGGCCAGGGATCAAACCTGCATCCTCACAGACACTATGTCAAGTTCTGAAACCACTGAGCCACAACGGGAACACCTAGTTTCATTTTCAGCCTCTGCATATAGGTTATCATCACACAGGATGTGTTTTTCTCTGACTTAAACTTCACTGACCACCACACCCTCCAAGTCCTGGTTGGATGGAGGACCTGAGAGGCTCCCCCTTCCTTCCTCTCTCCAGGAAGCCCTTGTGCACTTCCATCCCCCGAGGTTTGGATCATCTGTGAGGTTGGAGCCAAAGGGTCTTTCTGCTCCACCCTCAGCTGCTCTTGGTGGCCGTGGTTTCACAGCCATTTTTGAGTTTTTTGGCTTGAGTTTTCACAATCACCCCCATCCCCGCTTCCTTTTTTTTTTTTTTTTTTTTGGTTTTTTACCATTTCTTGGGCTGCTTCCGCGGCATATGGAGGTTCCCAGGCTAGGGGTCCAATCGGAGCTGTAGCCGCCAGCGCCACAGCAACGCGGAATCCGAGCCGCGTCTGTGACCTACACCACAGCTCACGGCAATGCTGGATCGTTAACCCACTGAGCAAGGGCAGGGATCAAACCCGAAACCTCATGGTTCCTAGTCGGACTCGCTAACCACTGCGCCACAACGGGAACTCCGCTTCCTTTTCTTTTTGCTCAATTTTCCCACTTCTTCCCTCAAACCCTCTCTTCTCTTGCAGGTGACTCAATGCAGGGAGAAGAAACCAAGCTGGGCGGCCACACCTGTTGGCCATCTCCCTCCCCTTCTATCCAAGGTCCTGGCTGACAATCTAGAGGTCCTTACATTTCCTGAGGGACCTTGTCACCAAGTTTCTTTGGGGGGGGCGGGGGTGGTGAGGGGAGGTGCGGGATGCTAGTTTGCCTTCTCCCAATAATTAGGAACTTCTTCCTCTTTGATTTCATTAGAAGGCAATTCCAGTATAAACAGGCCTTTATTGACCTTTACCATTTATTCAATCCCAGGCCATCCTTTCCCTGAGATTTAGAAGGAAAAGCCTTGCAAGAGCCCCTCAGGCCCCCGCCTGCACCGATGGTGGGAAGGGAACTTGGTGCTGCCACGACAGAAACCAGTGTGGGGGTTCCTTGAAAAACTGAAAGGAGGCGTTTCCACGGTGACTCAGCAGAAACAACCTGGGCTAGAGTCCATGAGGACCCACCTTGGACCCCTGGGCTCCCTCAGTGGGTGAAGGATCTGGGGTTGCCATGAGCTGTAGTGTAGGTCGCAGATGTGGCTCAGATCTGGCATTACCGGGGCTGTGGCACAGAACAGCAGCTGCCGATCTGAGCTGACCCCTAGCCTGGGAGCTTCTATAGCCTGCAGGTATGGCCCTAACAAAAGAAAGAAAAAAAAAAAAAAAAACAACCAAAACCACCACCAAACTGAACAGAACTGAAACTAGAACTACCACATGATCCATCAATCCCAACTCCCGGACATCTACCCGGAGAAAACTAACTGCAGAAGATACCAGTGCCCCTATGTTCACAGCAGCACTATTCACAATAGACAAGACATGGAAACAGCCTAAGTGCCCATCGACAGAGCATGAATAAAAAAAGACGTGCTCCATACCCACAATGGAATATTACTCAGCCCCATGAAAAGAACAAAATGATGCCATTTTCAGTGACATGGAAGGACATACAGGGGATCATACTGAGAGATGTAAGTCAGAAAGGGAGAGGCAAACACCAGCTGAGCTCACTGCCATGTGGAATCTCACATACGACACCAACGAACTTATGTAGAAAAGAGAAACAGATTCATAGAGAATGTATGGTTACCAAATGGGAACGGCTGGGGGAGGAATAAATTAGCTGTTTGGGATCAATACCACACACACTAGTATGGATAAACTCAGTCAGCACCCAGGCTCTCCTGTACAGCCCAAGAGACTGTATTCAGTATCCCGTCATCACCTATACAAGGCAAGACTCTCAGAACGATGTAACTCATACCCTTTGCCATGCACTTGAAACAACACTGTGAATCAGCTATACTCCAATAGAACACAAACGCATTTTTAAGGAAAGGATAGAGGAGTTTCTACTGTGGGGCAACAGGTTCAGCAGCATCTCTGGAGCCCTGGGACGTGGGGTTGACACCCAGCCGGCACAGTAGGTTAAGGATCCAGCATTGTGATATAGGTTTCAACTGTGGCTCTGATCTGATCCCTGGCCTGGGAACTCCATATGCCTCAGGCAACCAAAATAAAATTTTAAAAATTAAGAGAATTCTAAAAGTTGAAAAAAGATGTTTTTAATTCACAAAATCAAAATTCAAAAAGTCATTTTAACAAGGGAACACCTTCTGAACTAGACCTTTTTCACTGCCATCCTTACGGCCTTGTGAACCCTCCTGGCTAGGGCGTCACTGTGCAGGGCTGGATGGTTCACTTAGGAGGGGAGACAGCTGTGTGGTCTGCTTCCTAATTAGTTTCTGTCCAATCCCAGCCACCCCAGCCCTGTGTCCTTGCTGCCTGAAACAGGAGGACCACACAGGGCAGGGAACACGGCTCACACAGCCCTGTAAGAAATGCAGCATTGGCCCCAAATCAGGCTTTAGGGGCAGAGCCCCCAGGGCCCAGAGACACCATCCTGGGTGACACAGCCATGGGGAGAGGAGAATTGACAAGGGGCTGCCAAGAGAGGCCTGGCAGAGGACAGCGGGCCACAGGGACAGGCACAGACACCGAGGGACACACACATATACACACACAGACACAGATGTATAAGCAGACCCACAGATGCAGGAATAGAAACACAGACAGGAATGTAGGCACAGAATGAAAACACAGGAATCTAAAAAAAGCAACAGATGCAGGAATATAGACACAAACCTATAAACACAGGCAGAGACACCTAAAAAGACACACAGATGCAGTAATAGCTGCATCACAGACACACAGGTGCAGGAATAAATACAGTCAAACAGACAGGCAACCAGCCCCAGCTCATTAGCATAAACAGGTGTACTTGGCTGTCTTAGGAAAAACCAAAGATGCTCTGCTCAAAGGGATCAAGAGCTCTCTATGGTTTAAGAGCTGTGTGCCAGGGACCAGGTCCTCCTGAATGAAGAGGGGCCCTCAACCTAGAAACAAGTATCCTTACAACAGGGAAGACACAGAGGAGAAGCCATGGGACGGATTGCAGAGAAGGTCCTCCTGGATTAGGTGGTCCACCATAGAGGAACAGTGTCCTCTTAATAGACACGGGAGGAGACACAGACACAGAGGAGAAGCCCCATGAAGATGGAGGCAGAGACGGGAGGGAGGCAGCCACCAGCCCAGGGCCACCTGGGACCCCCAGACGCCGGAAGAGGCAGGAAGGACCCTCCCCTGGAGCCTCTGCAGGGAGTACAGGGGACATTGGGGGCCTGCACCCCAAAATGTTGCCCCCAAAGCAGAGCCTCAATAAATAGACACACACACAATGAGATATCAGACATACAACACAGTGAAATGATGGCATTTGCAGCAACACGGTTGGACCTAGAGATTCTCATACTAAGTGAGGGCAGATACAGGAAGACAAATACCGTCAGAGATCACTTATATCTGGATCTTAAAACATGGCACAAATGAACCTGTGTACACAACAGAAACCAGCTCACAGACAGGGAGCATGGATTTGTGGTTGCCAAGGGGGAGGGAGTGGGTTGGGGGGAGTTTGGGGTCAGTAGCTGCAAACTGTGACATTGAGAATGGAGAAGCAGGAGTTCCCTTCATGAGTCAGTGGAAACGAATCTGACGGGGAACCATGAAGTTGCGGGTTCAATCCCTGGCCTTGCTCAGTGGGTTAAGAATCTTGCATTGCTGTGAGCTGGGGTGTAGGTCACAGAAGCAACTCAGATCCCCTGTTGCTGTGGCTGTTGCACGGGCCAGTAGCTACAGCTCCGATTAGACCCCTAGCCTGGGAACCTCCATATGCCATGGGATCAACCCTAGAAAAGGCAAAAAGACCAAAAAGAAAAAAAAACCTGTATAAGCAATGAGGTCCTGTTGTACAACACAGGGAATTCTATGCAGTCTCTTGGGATAGAACTCGATGGAAGCGAGTAAGAAAGCAGCAGTGGGGCATAACCGCAATGGAATATTACTCAACCACAAAAAAGGAATGAAAGCATGCCATTTGCAGCCCTGTGCATGCCCTAGAGATTCCCAATGGAAGTCAAGTCAGTCGTAAAGAGAAGACAAACACCTCAGTGTATATGGACACACACATCCTGTTCTAACAAACCTGTAGGTCAGCAAGCCACCAGGTCAAACTACTAAAGACCTTATCCCTTCGGAGATTCCAAGGCTTTGGGGAGCTGTGGGTCCAGAAAACAGGGGTAGAGACTACATATATCATTCTTAGGTTGTCTCTGGAGTGTGGACAGGGGTTTCCCTGTGGGGTCACCAGTCCCCTCTGGGGGCTTCCCACTTGTGCCCAGAATTGTCCCCCTGCAGGAGGAGGAAGCAGGGTGCCTCAGGCATATGAACACGACATTGCTGGGTCCCAGACCCTGGCCTCACCTCTCCTGCATCTCCACTGGCGCAGAACCCAGTCAAGAAGGACCCGCAGCCCCAGAGCAAACTGTTTCCAAATGGTCACTCCGGGACACAGGCTGGATGGTGCAGCCTCCTGAGCCAAGCCCAAGTCTCTGGAAGAAAGCTCCCTTGTAGGTAACAGCTGAGACAAAAAGCCAACAGCATTCAAGTGTGAGGCAGAGAACAAGATGAGCTTTGTGGTCACGGGAGGTGGGGGATCTGGTGGAAGCTGGTGCAAAGGGACCCCCTCCAGTTAGAGGATGACTGAGTCCTAGGGGTGTAACGGCCAGCAGAATACGTGAAACCTACACGGCCGGACACTGTAGAGCAGGTCTATTCCAAGTCAACCTTAAGAGTTCTCATCACAAGGGAAAAAGTTTTTTTCTATGTCTTGAATTGGGTTTCTCCAGGAAATGATGGATGTTCCCTAGAATTGTTCTAGCAATCATCTCACTATGTAAGTCACATGGCCATGCTGGACACGTGAGGCTAACCCAGTGCTGTGTCTCTATTGCAAATGTTAAAGAAAAGTGGGGGAATATATTCACCAGTACTTTGTAGCTCTGCAGACTTGTGTTACTTTTCAGAGCCAACAGGAGGCCTGAGGGCCAGAAGGCAAATGGGGGATCAGGTGTGTGTAGAAATAGGGAGTCGCTCTGCTGTGTAACAGGCACTAAAACAGTGCAGGTGGTCAGTTCTATTCCAAACACCAACTCGTAGAAAATGAGATGGGGGAGTTCCCCCTCATGGCTCAGTGGTAAAGAACCTGAATAGGATCCGTGAGGATGTGGGTTTGATCCCTGGCCTCACTCAGTGGGTTAAGGATCTGGTGTTGCAGTGAGCTGAGGTGTAGGTCACAGATGTGGTGGGATCTGGGGTGGCTGTTGTGGAGCCTGGCAGCTGTGACTTTGATTTGACACCTCGTCTGGCAACCTCCACATGCCACAGGTGTGGCTGTAAAAAAGCAAAATAAGGAAAAAGCACTATCAAGTCACAATGTTGTGGGAATGAAACAAGTGCTGAAGGTCAGTTTTGTTCCAAAAACAAACTCACAGCAAAAGAGATGAGATCTGTGGTTCCCAGAGGCGGGAGGGGGAGGGGAAGGTACCACCGACAGGGTATCAGACACGTTGGTCCTGGGATGAAACGTACATGACAAGTATCAGCACCAAAGCACCTTATGCGCCAAGGTTGTTGAGAGCAAATCCTGAGAGTTCTAATCAGAAGAACGTTTTTCCTCTTTCACTTTGAATCTGCAGGAGAGGATGGAGGTTCCCTAAACTGACTGTGGACATCATTTCAGGATGCGAGTCCCATCTCTCGGCTGGACACCGCGATCAAGAGTAACTTTAATCTAGTGTTCAAAAATTTAATCTAAAAACCATACATTGATTAAATCTAAGAAATTAACCCTATGTTTGCTTAGATGAATGTCCTTCATATACTCATTTTTCGATTTTCTTTTTCTTGCCTGAGGTGGGCAGAGGCTTGATGTGGGATCTCAGTTCCCAGACCAGGGATGGAACATGGGCCTCCGTGGTAACAAGTGTCGGGTCTGTACCCATAGACTCCTCCCCCCCCCACCCCAGGGAACTCCCTTCTGGACGTATTCTTCCTGGGAAATCAACAGCTTCTACCTTTCCATCCAATTAGCCAGGAAGAACAGCAGAAATGAAAGACATTGTTGGCTTATTATATTCTCGTCTGTCTTTGGGGCAACGACCATAAACACACATCACAAAGTAGGGAGCAAAAAGTGTGTCCACGTCAGAACCCCAGAGATGGTGCATCTGCTGGTGAAAGAAGAAATCTCATGAGATGAACTCTGGATAAGAGAGACAGGCCAGTGGGAGGCCCCGAGCTGTGGCCACAAACAGCAGAAGGGGGGATGTTTCTGGGAGAAAGAAACCCCAAGGCGAGGCTCATGTGCATCTCGATTGTTCTCTGAGGGTGCTGCCAAAACTCAGCCTCTGTCTACCGTGGAGATGGGTTTTTGGGGGAAGAAGGAAAGAAATAAATTGCTTTGCCAGGCAAAGGGGGTCACAGCAGGCTGCTGCCCTAAAGACTGGGTCCCCCTTTGGGAGAGATGAGGAGGGGGTGGGTTTACAGTTTGGGGAATAGAAAACACGGCCCCAGATAAGGTGCAGGGTGGGTGCCAGCTTGCACTCTTCTCCAGAGCTGGTGTTTAGGGGCCCCAGGACAGGTGCTGGGGGTCCTCCTCTCTGGCTGTCATTGGTTGGGGGTTTAGTTCTGCACAAGGGCTCAAAGGCTTTGTTCTCTGTGTATCCCTTGAGGGGGAACCAGGACCTGCCCCCAGACGGCACTGAGGTCCCCTGCCGACCCCTCCCTGGTCTCTGCATCCCCTTCTCCCGCCTCATCAGCACCTGTGGGCACCTGCCCTTCGGGGCTCAGGGAAGGGACTGGAGGCTGAAGCGTATTCCCTCAACACAGGACACGGGAGACACAGCGAGGCTGGTGCTTTTCCCAGTGGGGCCACAGGCCTGAGGCCCAGGCCCTCAGGAAGCAGACACTGAGTCAAGCACAGGTCAGGTACATCGTCCGGGTTCTTCACAAAGTCTCATCCCTACCCTTTGGCATCAGAGAAAAGCAGAGAGACAGATATGCTACTGTGTGAAATGCCCAACCTCAGAGGCTCGGGGGCCTAACATTAGAACCTGGAGAAGATGTGTTACACTTTTGAAAGCTCTACCGTGAATTCAACCAGGCAAGAGAAAACCGACCGTATGATCCCGCGACCACACTCCTGGACACACATCCAGAAAATGTGAAAACGAACTCACAAAGATCCATGCACCCCCATGTTCATGGCAGAAGTATTCCCAAGAGCCAAGACCCGGAAACAACCTCAATGTCCAACCACAGGGAAATGGATAAGGAGATGTGGTGCATATGCCCAGTGGAAGCCCACTCAGTCAAGACAAAGAATGAAACTGTGCCATTTGCAGCAACAGGGATGGACGTGCGGGGCATATTGTTAAGTGACATGAGTCAGCCAGAGAAAGACCAATACTGTATCATAGCACTCAAATATAGAATGTAAAAAATACAGCAGACCAGTGAGTATAACAGAAGTACCAGACTCTCAGATACAGAACACTAGGGTGACCCATTGGAGGGGGAGCATAGGGGGAAGGGAGTAAGAGATACAGACGATTATGTAGAAAATATACAAGCTGCAAGGGGATCCTGTACAGCAGAGGGAAGAGAGCCCATAGTTTACAATAAACATAAATGGAATATGTCGTCAAACAAGAAAAAGGCCCATCTTCCCAGGCTCTGCACAGCCGTGCTGGCCGGGCTAGAAGCTGGTTCTGCAGCACAGCTCCAACCTCCTTCCACACCCGTGTGTACTCACTGCTCCAGGGTCGCCAGGACCCAGGGCACCCCATGACCAAGGCGGGGACCCTCAAACCTGCTGAGAGAGGGGCCTCTGGGGCCTTTCCCTCTCCCTTCTCCAGATCCTGCTGTCCTTCTAGTAGCTCACGTCTCTTCCCAGACCCATTATTCACTGGTCCAAAGCATCTTCCTTCATCCAAACAAGCTCAGAAAATCAAACCCCATGTTATTCCCTCAGGCTTGGTGCCCCCAGCATTATTTAGGCAAATACACCCACAAACTTCTCAGGCACCTCGCCCAGACCCCCAAGGGATGTAGGATGGTGTATCAGGGCCTGCAGAGCAGCTGAACCAACAGAATGTTTGGAAGGAAGGGGAGAAAACAGACTCATTTTAAGAAATCGCCTCATGCGGTTATGAAGGATGGCAGGTCCAGAGTTTGCAGGGAAGCCTGGCAAGCTGGAGGCCCAGGGAACAGGCAATGCCATACCTTGAAGCTGACATCTGTCTGGAGACAGGATTCCCTCTTCCTGGGGACCTGTCTTTCTCCTCTGAAGGTCGTCGACTGATTAGGTAAGGGTCACCCGCTGTGTGACATGTCTACTTTCAACTCTTACTGTATTTGTTTCCCTTTTTAGGGCCACAGCTGCAGCATATGGACATTCCTGGGCCAGGGGTCAAATCAGAGCTGCAACATCCAGCCTACGCCACAGTCATAGCAAAACAGAATCTGAGCCACATCTGTCAACTATGTTGCACCTTGGGGCAATGCCAGCTCCTTAACCCACTCAGCGAGGCCAGGGATCAAACCTTCATCCTCACAGATATTTTGTCATGTTCTTAAACCACTGAGCCACAACAACAAGAACTCCTAGTTTCATTTTCAGACTCAGCATGTAGGTTATAATCACATACGATGTGTTCTTCTCTGACCTAAACTTCACTGAACCCCATACCCTCCAGCTCCTGCTTGGATGCAGGACCTGAGAGGCTCCCCCTCCCTCTTTCCAGGAAGCCCTTCGTAGGCTCCATTCCCCGAGGTTTAGAACATCTGTGAGGTTGGAGCCAAAGGTCTTTCTGCCCCACCCTCAGCTGCTCCTGGTGGCCGTGGTGTCACAGCCACTTATGAATGTTGGCATCTTCAGTTTTCACAATCACCCCATCCTGCTTCCTTTGCTTTTTGCTCAAGTTCTCAGCTCTTCCCTCAAACCCTCTCTTCTCTCGCAGGTGACTCAACGCAGGGAGAAGAAACCAGGCTGGGCGGCCACACCTGCTGGACATCTCCTTCCCTCTCTATCCAAGGTCCTGGCTGACAATCCAGCCGTCTCTACATTTCCTGAGGGACCCTGTCACCAAGTTTCTTTGGGGGGGGTGAGGGGAGGTGGGGGACACTAGTTTGCCTTGTAGCAATAATTAGGACCTATTTCCACTTTGAATACATTAGAAGGCAATTTCAGTATAAACAGGCCTTTATTGACCTTTACCATTTATTCAATCCCAGGCCATCCTTTCCCTGAGATTTAGAAGGAAAAGCCTTGCAAGAGCCCCTCAGGCCCCCGCCTGCACTGATGGTGGGAAGGGAACTTGGTGCTGCCACGACAGAAAACAGTATGGGGGTTCCTTCAAAAACTGAATGTAGGCATTCCCACTGTGACTCAGCAGAAACAACCTGGGATAGGATCCCTGAGGACCCACCTTGGATCCCTGGGCTCCCTCAGTGGGGTGAAGGATCCGAGGTTGCCATGAGCTGTAGGGTAGGTTGCAGATGGGGCTCCTATCTGGCATTACTGGGGCTATGGCACAGAACAGCAGCTGCAGCTGATTTGAACCCTCGCCTGGGGACTTCCATACCCTGCAGGTATGGCCCTGACAAAGAGAAAAACAAGCAACTCGACAAATCTAAAAACAGAATGACCCCATGATCCAGCAATCCCAACTCCTGGGCATCTATCCAGAGAAAACCATAACCCAAAAAGGTACCTGCACGCCAATGTTCACAGCAGCACTACTGACGATAGGAAAGACAGAGCACCAACCTAAGTAGCCACTGACAGAGGATGAATAAAAAGGATGTGCTCCATACACACAATGGAATATTACTCAGTTAGGAAAAAGAACAAAATGATGCCATTTTCAGTGACATGGAAGGACATACAGGGGATCCTACTGAGAGATGTAAGTCAGAAAGGGAGAGAACCACCAGCTGAGCTCACTGCTATGTGGAAACTCGTATGACACCAACGAACTTATTTGGAAAAGAGAAATAGACTCATAGAAAATGTATGGTTACCAAATGGGAATGGCTGGGGGGAGGGATGTATGAGTTGTTTGGGGTCAACAACGTACACACTAGTATAGATAAACTTGGTAAGCATCAAGGCTCTCCTGCACAGCCTAAGAAAGTATATTCAATATCCCATAATAACCCATACGAGGCAAGAATCTCAAAATGATACATGGATAACTCATACCCTTTGCCATACACCTGAAAAATAACCTTGTAAATCCACTATACTCCTAGATAATATAAGCGTTTTTTTTTAAGAAAAGGATAGAGGAGTTCCCACTGTGGGGCACAGGATTGGCAGTGTCTCTGGAGCCCTGGGACGTGGGTTTGACACCCAGCCCCCACAGTGGGTTAAGGATCCAGCATTGTAATATAGGTTTCCACTGCGGCTCAGATCTGATCCATGGCCCAGGAACTCCGTAAGCCTCGGGCAGCCAAAATAAAATTTTAAAAATTGAAAGAATTCTAAAATTAAAAAATAGGTTTTTTAATTCACAAAATTACAATTTAAGAAGTCATTTTAGCAAGTGGACAGCTTCTGAACTTGAACTAGACCTTTTTCACTGCCATCCTTACAGCTTTGGAAACCCTCCCAGCTAGGGCATCACTGTGCAGGGCTGGCCTGTTCTCTTAGGAGGGGAGATAGCTGTGTGTTCTGCTTTCTAGTTAATCTCTGTCCAATCCCAACCACCCTGGCCCTGTGTCCTCACCGCCTGAAACAGAAGGACCATGCAGGGCAGAGAACAGGGCTGACACAGCCCCACAGGAAATGCAGCATCGGCCCCAAATCAAGCTTTAAGGCCAGAGCAAACATCCTTGGTGACACAGCTGTGGGGAGAGGGGAGTTGACAAGGGGCTACCCAAGAGAGGCCTGGGGGAGTGTGTGGGGGGGGCACAGGGATGTGCACAGACACAAAGGGACACACACAGACCTATGAACAGACACAGATGTATAAGCAGATCCACAGATGCAGGAATATAGACACAGAATGTGAACACAGGAACCTAAAAACAGCAACACATGCAAAAATATAGACACAAACCTATCAACACAGGCAGAGACACCTAAAAAGAGACTCAGGCGCAGTAATAGATGCATCCCAGACACACACAGGTGCAGGAATAAATACAGCCAGACAGGCAACCAGCCCCAGCTCATTAGCATAAACAGGTGTGTACTTGGCTGTCTTAGGAAAAACTAAAGATACTCTGCTCACAGGGATCAAAACTTGCTGTGGTTTAGGAGCTGTGTGCCAGGGACCAGGTCCTCCTGAATGAGGAGGGGCCCTCAAGCTAATAACAAGAATCCTCATAACACAGAAGACACAGAGGAGAAGCCACGGGAAGGGTCTGAGAGGAGGTCCTCCTGGATGAGCGGGATCTCCACCCAAGGACAGTGTCCTCCTAAAAAGAGAAGTGTAAAAACAGACACAGAGGAGAAGCCACGGGAAGATGGAGGCAGACACGGGAGGGAGGCAGCCACCAGCCCAGGGCCACCTGGCGCCCCCAGAAGCTGCAAGAGGCAGGAAGGACCCTCCCCTGGAGCCTCTGCAGGGAGCACAGGGGATACAGGGAGTATGCACCCCAAAATGTTGCCCCAAAGCAGAGCCTCAATAAATAGACACACACACAATGGAGTATCAGCCTTAAAAAAGTGAAATAATTGCATTTGCAGCAACACGGTTGGACCTAGAGATTCTCATACTAAGTGAAGGCAGATACAGAAGACAAGTACCATCAGAGATCACTTATATCTGGATCTTTAAACATGGCACAAATGAACCTGCCTACACAACAGAAACCAGCTCACAGACACGGAGTATGGACTTGTGGTTGACAAGCGGGAGGAGTTTGGGGTCAGTAGCTGCAAACTGTGGCATTGAGAATGGAGAAGCAGGAGTTCCATTCATGAGTCAGTGGAAACGAATCTGACGGGGAACCATGAGGTTGCGGGTTCAATCCCTGGCCTTGCTCAGTGGGTTAAGAATCTGACATTGCCGTGAGGTGAGGTGTAGGTCGCAGAAGCACCTCAGACCCCGTGTTGCTGTGGCGCTTGTGCAGGCTGGTGGCTACAGCTCCAATTAGACCCCTAGCCTGGGAACCTCCATATGTCATGGGAGCAGCCCTAGAAAAGGCAAAACAAAAAAGTGACTGGATAAGCAATGAGGACTGGCAGAACAGCACAGGGAATTCTATCCTGTCTCTTCGGATAGAACTGGATGGAGGAGAATGAAAAAGCAGCAGTGGGGCATAATCACAATGGAATATTACTCAACCATAAAAGAGAATGAAACTATCCCATTCGCAGCCACGTGGATGAACCTAGAGATTCCCAGTGGAAGTCAAGTCAGTCAGAGAGAGAAGACAAACACCTCAGCATATATGGACACACACATCCTGTTCTGACAAACCTGTAGGTTAACGAGCCACCAGGTCAGCCTACACAAGAACTTATCCCTTCACAGAGTCCAAGGCTTTGGGGATCTGAGCGCCCAGATAACAGGGGTAGAGGCTACATACCTCCTCCTTGTGTTGTCACTGGAGTGTGGACAGGGGTTTCCCTTGTGGGGTCACCCATCCCCCTCTGGGGGCTTCCCACTCGTGCCCAGAATTGTCCTCCTGCAGGAGGAGGAAGCAGGGTCCCTCAGGCATATGAACCCAGTGCTGCTCGGTCCCAGACTCTGGCCTCATCGCTAAACACCTCTCGGCTGGAGCAGAAACCAGTCAAGAAGGACCCTCAGCCCCAGAGGGAACGATCAGCAGACAGCATCTCAGGGACACAGGCTGGACGGTGCAGACTCATGAGCCAAGCCCAAGCTTCTGGAAGAAAGCGCCCTTGTAGGTAACAGTCGAGACCAAAAGCCAACAGCATTCGAGTGAGAGGCAGAGAACAAGATGTGCTTTGTGGTCACGGGAGGCAGGGGAACTGGGGGAAGCTGGTGCAAAGGGACCCCCTCCAGTTAGAAGATGACCTAGACCTAGGGGTGTGATGGCCAACAGGATACGTGTAACCTACACGACCAGACACTGTAGAGCAGGCTTATTCAAAGTCAACCTTAAGAATTCTCAGCACAAGGGAAAAAATTTTTTTCTATGTCTCGAATTGGGTTTCTCCAGGAAATGATGGACGTTCCCTAAAATTTTTCTAGCCGTCATCTCACGATGTAAGTCACATGGCCATGCTGGACACGTGAGGCTAACCCGGTGCTGTGTGTCTCTTCTACTGCAAACGTGGAAGAAAAGTGGGGGGAATATATTCACCAGTACTTTGCAGCTCTGCAGACTTGTGTGACTTTTCAGAGCCAACAGGAGGCCTGAGGGCCAGAAGGCAAATGGGGGGTCAGGTGTGTGTAGAAATAGGGAGGCGCTCTGCTGTGTAACAGGCACTAAAACAGTGCAGGTGGTCAGTTCTATTCCAAACACCAACTCGTAGAAAATGAGAGGGGGGAGTTCCCCCTCGTGGCTCAGTGATAAGGAACCTGACTAGGATCCGTGAGGATGTGGGTTTGATCCCTGGCCTCACTCAGTGGGTTAAGGATCTGGCGTTGCCGTGAGCTGTGGTGTAGGTCACACATGTGGTGGGATCTGGGGTGGCTGTGGTGTGGACTGGCAGCTGTCGCTCCAGTATGACCCCTGGTCTAGGGACTGCCTTATGCCACCGGTGCAGCTGTAAATAAGCAAAAAAAGAAAATACAAAAGGAGTATTAAGTCACAATGTTGTGTAGGAGGAACAAAATGAGTGCTGAAGGTCAATTGTGTCCCAAAAACAAACTCACAGGAGAAGAGATGAGATGTGTGGTTCCCAGAGGCTGGAGGGGGAGGGGAAGGTACCACCGACAGGGTATCAGACACGTTGGTCCTGGGATGAAACGTACAGGACGAATGCCATCAGCACCAACGCACCTTATGCACCAAGGGTGTTGAGAGCCAGTCCTGAGAATCTTATCACAATGAGAAGAACGTTTTCCCTCTTTCACTTTGAATCTGCAGGAGAGGATGGAGGTTCCCTAAACTGACTGTGGGCATCATTTCAGGATGCGAGTCCCATCTCTCGGCTGGACACCGCGATGAAACCAGATGAAGAGTAACTTAAATCTGATCTAGTGTTCAAAAATTTAATCTAAGAACTAAGTTGATTAAATCTAAGAAATTAACCCTATGTTTGCTTAGATGAATGTCCTTCATATACTCATTTTTCGATTTTCTTTTTCTTCCTTTGTTTTTGTTTCTTGCCTGAGTTGGGCAGAAGCTTCATGTGGGATCTCAGTTCCCAGACCAGGGATGGCACATGGGCCTCCGTGGTAACAAGTGTCAGGTCTGAACCTGTAGACCTCCCCCCACCCCAGGGAACTCCCTTCTGGACGTATTCTTCCTGGAAAATTAAAAGCTTCTATACTTCCATCCAATTAGCCAGGAAGAACAGCAGAAATGAAAGACATTGCTGGCTTGTTATTATATTCTCGTCTCTGTCTTTGGGGCAATGACCATAAACACACATCACAAAGTAGGGAGAAAAAAAGTGTGTCCACGTCAGAACCCCACAGACAGTGCTCCAGCTGGTGAGAGAAGAAATCTCATGAGATGAACTCTGGATAAGAGAGACAGGCCAGTGGGAGGCCCTGAGCTGTGGCCACAAACAGCGGCAGGGGTGGGGGTGATGTTTCTGGAACAAAGAAACCCCAAGGCGAGGCGGAGGTCCAGCTAGATTGTTTCTCTGAGGATAGGATGCTGCCAAAACTCAGCCTCTGTCTACCGTGGAGATGGATTTTTGGGGGAAGGAGGAAGAAGTATCTTAAATTGCTTTGCCAGGCAAAGGGGGTCACAGCAGGCTGCTGCCCTAAAGACTGGGTCCCCCTTTGGGAGAGATGAGAGGAGGGGGGGGGTTTACAGTTTGGGGAGTAGAAAACACGGCCACAGAGAAGGTTCAGGGTGGGTGCCAGCTTGCACTCTACTCCAGAGCTGGTGTTTAGGGGCCCCAGGACAGGTGCTAGGGGGTCCTCCTCTCTGGCTATCATTAGTTGGGGGTTTAGTTCTGCACAAGAGCTCAAAGGCTTTGTTCTGTGTGTATCCCTTGAGGGGGAACCAGGACCTGCCCCCCCCCCAGGCGGCACTGAGGTCCCCTGCCAGCCCCTCCCTGGTCTCTGCATCCCCTCTCCCCCCTCATCAGCACCTTCGGGGCTCAGGGAAGGGCCTGGAGGCTGAAGCGTATTCCCTCAACACAAGACATGGGAGACACAGCGAGGCCGGTGCTTTTCCCAGTGGGGCCACAGGCCTGAGGCCCAGGCCCTCAGGAAGCAGACACTGAGTCAAGCACAGGTCAGGTACATTGTCCGGGTTCTTCACAAAGTCTCATCCCTACCCTTTGGCATCAGAAGAGAAAAGCAGAGACAAATATGCTACTGGGTGAAATGCCCAACCTCAGAGGCTCGGGGGCCTAACATTAGAACCGGGAGAAGATGTGTTACACTTTTGAAAGCTCTACCGTGAATTCAACCACGAAAAAGAAAACTCACCCTATGATCCCGTGACCCCACTCCTGGACACACATCCAGAAAATACACACATTCTAAATCAAAAGATCCATGCACCCCCATGTTCATGGCAGAAGTATTCCCAAGAGCCAAGGAGAAACAACCTAAGTGTCCAACCACAGGGGAATGGGTAAGAAGATGTGGTGCATATGCTCAGTGGAAGCCCACTCAGTCAAGACAAAGAATGAAACTGTGCCATTTGCAGCAACAGGGATGGACGTGCAGGGCATTATGTTAAGTGACAGGAGTCACCCAGAGAAAGACCAATACTGTATCATAGCACTCAAACATAGAATGTAAAAAATACAGCAGACGAGTGAGTATAACAGAAGTACCAGACTCTCAGGTACAGAACACTAGGGTGACCCATTTAGGGGGGAGCATAGGGGGAAAGGAGTAAGAGATACAGACGATTATGTAGAAAATATACAAGCTGCAAGGGGATCCTGTACAGCACAGGAAAGAGCCCAGAGTTTACAATAAACATAAATGGAATATGTCGTCAAACAAGAAAAAGGCCCATCTTCCCAGGCTCTGCACAGCCGTGCTGGCCGGGGCTAGGAGCTGGTTCTGCAGCACAGCTCCAACCTCCTTCCACACCCGTGTGTACTCACTGCTCCAGGGTCGCCAGGACCCAGGGCACCCCATGACCAAGGCGGGGACCCTCAAACCTGCTGAGAGAGGGGCCTCTGGGGCCTTTCCCTCTCCCTTCTCCAGATCCTGCTGTCCTTCTAGTAGCTCACGTCTCTTCCCAGACCCATTATTCACTGGTCCAAAGCATCTTCCTTCATCCAAACAAGCTCAGAAAATCAAACCCCATGTTATTCCCTCAGGCTTGGTGCCCCCAGCATTATTTAGGCAAATACACCCACAAACTTCTCAGGCACCTCGCCCAGACCCCCAAGGGATGTAGGATGGTGTATCAGGGCCTGCAGAGCAGCTGAACCAACAGAATGTTTGGAAGGAAGGGGAGAAACAGACTCATTTTAAGAAATCGCCTCATGCGGTTATGAAGGATGGCAGGTCCAGAGTTTGCAGGGAAGCCTGGCAAGCTGGAGGCCCAGGGAACAGGCAATGCCATACCTTGAAGCTGACATGTGTCTGGAGACAGGATTCCCTCTTCCTGGGGACCTGTCTTTCTCCTCTGAAGGTCGTCGACTGATTAGGTAAGGGTCACCCGCTGTGTGACATGTCTACTTTCAACTCTTACTGTATTTGTTTCCCTTTTTAGGGCCACAGCTGCAGCATATGGACATTCCTGGGCCAGGGGTCAAATCAGAGCTGCAACATCCAGCCTACGCCACAGTCATAGCAAAACAGAATCTGAGCCACATCTGTCAACTATGTTGCACCTTGGGGCAATGCCAGCTCCTTAACCCACTCAGCGAGGCCAGGGATCAAACCTTCATCCTCACAGATATTTTGTCATGTTCTTAAACCACTGAGCCACAACAACAAGAACTCCTAGTTTCATTTTCAGACTCAGCATGTAGGTTATAATCACATACGATGTGTTCTTCTCTGACCTAAACTTCACTGAACCCCATACCCTCCAGCTCCTGCTTGGATGCAGGACCTGAGAGGCTCCCCTCCCTCTTTCCAGGAAGCCCTTCGTAGGCTCCATTCCCCGAGGTTTAGATCACCTGTGAGGTTGGAGCCAAGGGTCTTTCTGCTCCACCCTCAGCTCTTCCTGGTGGCCGTGGTGTCACAGCCACTTATGAATGTTGGCATCTTCAGTTTTCACAATCACCCCATCCTGCTTCCTTTGCTTTTTGCTCAAGTTCTCAGCTCTTCCCTCAAACCCTCTCTTCTCTCGCAGGTGACTCAACGCAGGGAGAAGAAACCAGGCTGGGCGGTCACACCTGCTGGACATCTCCCTCCCTCTCTATCCAAGGTCCTGGCTCACAATCCAGCCGTCTCTACATTTCCCGAGGGACCTTGTCACCAAGTTTCTTTGGGGGGTGAGGGGAGGTGGGGGACACTAGTTTGCCTTCTAGCAATAATTAGGAACTTTTTTCTCTTTGAATACATTAGAAGGCAATTCCAGTATAAACAAACCGTTATTGGTCTTTGCAATTTATTCAAACCGAGGCCATCCTTTCCCTGAGAGTTAAGAAGAAAAGCCTTGCAAGAGCCCCTCAGCCCCTGCCTGCACTGTTGGTGGGACAGTAACTTGGTGCAGCCATGATAGAAAACAGTATGGGGGTTCCTTCGAAAACAAAGTAGGGCGTTCCCACGGCGACTCAGCAGAAACAACCTGGGATAGGATCCCTGAGGACCCACCTTGGATCCCTGGGCTCCCTCAGTGGGGTGAAGGATCCGGGGTTGCCATGAGCTGTAGTATAGGTTGCAGATGGGGCTCCGATCTGGCATTACTGGGGCTATGGCACAGAACAGCAGCTGCAGCTGATTTGAAACCCTCGCCTGGGGACTTCCATACCCTGCAGGTATGGCCCTGACAAAGAGAAAAACAAGCAACTCGACAAATCTAAAAACAGAATGACCCCATGATCCAGCAATCCCAACTCCTGGGCATCTATCCAGAGAAAACCATAACCCAAAAAGGTACCTGCACGCCAATGTTCACAGCAGCACTACTGACGATAGGAAAGACAGAGCACCAACCTAAGTAGCCACTGACAGAGGATGAATAAAAAGGATGTGCTCCATACACACAATGGAATATTACTCAGTTAGGAAAAAGAACAAAATGATGCCATTTTCAGTGACATGGAAGGACATACAGGGGATCCTACTGAGAGATGTAAGTCAGAAAGGGAGAGAACCACCAGCTGAGCTCACTGCTATGTGGAAACTCGTATGACACCAACGAACTTATTTGGAAAAGAGAAATAGACTCATAGAAAATGTATGGTTACCAAATGGGAATGGCTGGGGGGAGGGATGTATGAGTTGTTTGGGGTCAACAACGTACACACTAGTATAGATAAACTTGGTAAGCATCAAGGCTCTCCTGCACAGCCTAAGAAAGTATATTCAATATCCCATAATAACCCATACGAGGCAAGAATCTCAAAATGATACATGGATAACTCATACCCTTTGCCATACACCTGAAAAATAACCTTGTAAATCCACTATACTCCTAGATAATATAAGCGTTTTTTTTTAAGAAAAGGATAGAGGAGTTCCCACTGTGGGGCACAGGATTGGCAGTGTCTCTGGAGCCCTGGGACGTGGGTTTGACACCCAGCCCCCACAGTGGGTTAAGGATCCAGCATTGTAATATAGGTTTCCACTGCGGCTCAGATCTGATCCATGGCCCAGGAACTCCGTAAGCCTCGGGCAGCCAAAATAAAATTTTAAAAATTGAAAGAATTCTAAAATTAAAAAATAGGTTTTTTAATTCACAAAATTACAATTTAAGAAGTCATTTTAGCAAGTGGACAGCTTCTGAACTTGAACTAGACCTTTTTCACTGCCATCCTTACAGCTTTGGAAACCCTCCCAGCTAGGGCATCACTGTGCAGGGCTGGCCTGTTCTCTTAGGAGGGGAGATAGCTGTGTGTTCTGCTTTCTAGTTAATCTCTGTCCAATCCCAACCACCCTGGCCCTGTGTCCTCACCGCCTGAAACAGAAGGACCATGCAGGGCAGAGAACAGGGCTGACACAGCCCCACAGGAAATGCAGCATCGGCCCCAAATCAAGCTTTAAGGCCAGAGCAAACATCCTTGGTGACACAGCTGTGGGGAGAGGGGAGTTGACAAGGGGCTACCCAAGAGAGGCCTGGGGGAGTGTGTGGGGGGGGCACAGGGATGTGCACAGACACAAAGGGACACACACAGACCTATGAACAGACACAGATGTATAAGCAGATCCACAGATGCAGGAATATAGACACAGAATGTGAACACAGGAACCTAAAAACAGCAACACATGCAAAAATATAGACACAAACCTATCAACACAGGCAGAGACACCTAAAAAGAGACTCAGGCGCAGTAATAGATGCATCCCAGACACACACAGGTGCAGGAATAAATACAGCCAGACAGGCAACCAGCCCCAGCTCATTAGCATAAACAGGTGTACTTGGCTGTCTTAGGAAAAACTAAAGATACTCTGCTCACAGGGATCAAAAACTTGCTGTGGTTTAGGAGCTGTGTGCCAGGGACCAGGTCCTCCTGAATGAGGAGGGGCCCTCAAGCTAATAACAAGAATCCTCATAACACAGAAGACACAGAGGAGAAGCCACGGGAAGGGTCTGAGAGGAGGTCCTCCTGGATGAGCGGGATCTCCACCCAAGGACAGTGTCCTCCTAAAAAGAGAAGTGTAAAAACAGACACAGAGGAGAAGCCACGGGAAGATGGAGGCAGACACGGGAGGGAGGCAGCCACCAGCCCAGGGCCACCTGGCGCCCCCAGAAGCTGCAAGAGGCAGGAAGGACCCTCCCCTGGAGCCTCTGCAGGGAGCACAGGGGATACAGGGAGTATGCACCCCAAAATGTTGCCCCAAAGCAGAGCCTCAATAAATAGACACACACACAATGGAGTATCAGCCTTAAAAAAGTGAAATAATTGCATTTGCAGCAACACGGTTGGACCTAGAGATTCTCATACTAAGTGAAGGCAGATACAGAAGACAAGTACCATCAGAGATCACTTATATCTGGATCTTTAAACATGGCACAAATGAACCTGCCTACACAACAGAAACCAGCTCACAGACACGGAGTATGGACTTGTGGTTGACAAGCGGGAGGAGTTTGGGGTCAGTAGCTGCAAACTGTGGCATTGAGAATGGAGAAGCAGGAGTTCCATTCATGAGTCAGTGGAAACGAATCTGACGGGGAACCATGAGGTTGCGGGTTCAATCCCTGGCCTTGCTCAGTGGGTTAAGAATCTGACATTGCCGTGAGGTGAGGTGTAGGTCGCAGAAGCACCTCAGACCCCGTGTTGCTGTGGCGCTTGTGCAGGCTGGTGGCTACAGCTCCAATTAGACCCCTAGCCTGGGAACCTCCATATGTCATGGGAGCAGCCCTAGAAAAGGCAAAACAAAAAAGTGACTGGATAAGCAATGAGGACTGGCAGAACAGCACAGGGAATTCTATCCTGTCTCTTCGGATAGAACTGGATGGAGGAGAATGAAAAAGCAGCAGTGGGGCATAATCACAATGGAATATTACTCAACCATAAAAGAGAATGAAACTATCCCATTCGCAGCCACGTGGATGAACCTAGAGATTCCCAGTGGAAGTCAAGTCAGTCAGAGAGAGAAGACAAACACCTCAGCATATATGGACACACACATCCTGTTCTGACAAACCTGTAGGTTAACGAGCCACCAGGTCAGCCTACACAAGAACTTATCCCTTCACAGAGTCCAAGGCTTTGGGGATCTGAGCGCCCAGATAACAGGGGTAGAGGCTACATACCTCCTCCTTGTGTTGTCACTGGAGTGTGGACAGGGGTTTCCCTTGTGGGGTCACCCATCCCCCTCTGGGGGCTTCCCACTCGTGCCCAGAATTGTCCTCCTGCAGGAGGAGGAAGCAGGGTCCCTCAGGCATATGAACCCAGTGCTGCTCGGTCCCAGACTCTGGCCTCATCGCTAAACACCTCTCGGCTGGAGCAGAAACCAGTCAAGAAGGACCCTCAGCCCCAGAGGGAACGATCAGCAGACAGCATCTCAGGGACACAGGCTGGACGGTGCAGACTCATGAGCCAAGCCCAAGCTTCTGGAAGAAAGCGCCCTTGTAGGTAACAGTCGAGACCAAAAGCCAACAGCATTCGAGTGAGAGGCAGAGAACAAGATGTGCTTTGTGGTCACGGGAGGCAGGGGAACTGGGGGAAGCTGGTGCAAAGGGACCCCCTCCAGTTAGAAGATGACCTAGACCTAGGGGTGTGATGGCCAACAGGATACGTGTAACCTACACGACCAGACACTGTAGAGCAGGCTTATTCAAAGTCAACCTTAAGAATTCTCAGCACAAGGGAAAAAATTTTTTTCTATGTCTCGAATTGGGTTTCTCCAGGAAATGATGGACGTTCCCTAAAATTTTTCTAGCCGTCATCTCACGATGTAAGTCACATGGCCATGCTGGACACGTGAGGCTAACCCGGTGCTGTGTGTCTCTTCTACTGCAAACGTGGAAGAAAAGTGGGGGGAATATATTCACCAGTACTTTGCAGCTCTGCAGACTTGTGTGACTTTTCAGAGCCAACAGGAGGCCTGAGGGCCAGAAGGCAAATGGGGGGTCAGGTGTGTGTAGAAATAGGGAGGCGCTCTGCTGTGTAACAGGCACTAAAACAGTGCAGGTGGTCAGTTCTATTCCAAACACCAACTCGTAGAAAATGAGAGGGGGGAGTTCCCCCTCGTGGCTCAGTGATAAGGAACCTGACTAGGATCCGTGAGGATGTGGGTTTGATCCCTGGCCTCACTCAGTGGGTTAAGGATCTGGCGTTGCCGTGAGCTGTGGTGTAGGTCACACATGTGGTGGGATCTGGGGTGGCTGTGGTGTGGACTGGCAGCTGTCGCTCCAGTATGACCCCTGGTCTAGGGACTGCCTTATGCCACCGGTGCAGCTGTAAATAAGCAAAAAAAGAAAATACAAAAGGAGTATTAAGTCACAATGTTGTGTAGGAGGAACAAAATGAGTGCTGAAGGTCAATTGTGTCCCAAAAACAAACTCACAGGAGAAGAGATGAGATGTGTGGTTCCCAGAGGCTGGAGGGGGAGGGGAAGGTACCACCGACAGGGTATCAGACACGTTGGTCCTGGGATGAAACGTACAGGACGAATGCCATCAGCACCAACGCACCTTATGCACCAAGGGTGTTGAGAGCCAGTCCTGAGAATCTTATCACAATGAGAAGAACGTTTTCCCTCTTTCACTTTGAATCTGCAGGAGAGGATGGAGGTTCCCTAAACTGACTGTGGGCATCATTTCAGGATGCGAGTCCCATCTCTCGGCTGGACACCGCGATGAAACCAGATGAAGAGTAACTTAAATCTGATCTAGTGTTCAAAAATTTAATCTAAGAACTAAGTTGATTAAATCTAAGAAATTAACCCTATGTTTGCTTAGATGAATGTCCTTCATATACTCATTTTTCGATTTTCTTTTTCTTCCTTTGTTTTTGTTTCTTGCCTGAGTTGGGCAGAAGCTTCATGTGGGATCTCAGTTCCCAGACCAGGGATGGCACATGGGCCTCCGTGGTAACAAGTGTCAGGTCTGAACCTGTAGACCTCCCCCCACCCCAGGGAACTCCCTTCTGGACGTATTCTTCCTGGAAAATTAAAAGCTTCTATACTTCCATCCAATTAGCCAGGAAGAACAGCAGAAATGAAAGACATTGCTGGCTTGTTATTATATTCTCGTCTCTGTCTTTGGGGCAATGACCATAAACACACATCACAAAGTAGGGAGAAAAAAGTGTGTCCACGTCAGAACCCCACAGACAGTGCTCCAGCTGGTGAGAGAAGAAATCTCATGAGATGAACTCTGGATAAGAGAGACAGGCCAGTGGGAGGCCCTGAGCTGTGGCCACAAACAGCGGCAGGGGTGGGGGTGATGTTTCTGGAACAAAGAAACCCCAAGGCGAGGCGGAGGTCCAGCTAGATTGTTCTCTGAGGATAGGATGCTGCCAAAACTCAGCCTCTGTCTACCGTGGAGATGGATTTTTGGGGGAAGGAGGAAGAAGTATCTTAAATTGCTTTGCCAGGCAAAGGGGGTCACAGCAGGCTGCTGCCCTAAAGACTGGGTCCCCCTTTGGGAGAGATGAGAGGAGGGGGTGGGTTTACAGTTTGGGGAGTAGAAAACACGGCCACAGAGAAGGTTCAGGGTGGGTGCCAGCTTGCACTCTACTCCAGAGCTGGTGTTTAGGGGCCCCAGGACAGGTGCTAGGGGGTCCTCCTCTCTGGCTATCATTAGTTGGGGGTTTAGTTCTGCACAAGAGCTCAAAGGCTTTGTTCTGTGTGTATCCCTTGAGGGGGAACCAGGACCTGCCCCCCCCCAGGCGGCACTGAGGTCCCCTGCCAGCCCCTCCCTGGTCTCTGCATCCCCTCTCCCCCCTCATCAGCACCTTCGGGGCTCAGGGAAGGGCCTGGAGGCTGAAGCGTATTCCCTCAACACAAGACATGGGAGACACAGCGAGGCCGGTGCTTTTCCCAGTGGGGCCACAGGCCTGAGGCCCAGGCCCTCAGGAAGCAGACACTGAGTCAAGCACAGGTCAGGTACATTGTCCGGGTTCTTCACAAAGTCTCATCCCTACCCTTTGGCATCAGAAGAGAAAAGCAGAGACAAATATGCTACTGGGTGAAATGCCCAACCTCAGAGGCTCGGGGGCCTAACATTAGAACCGGGAGAAGATGTGTTACACTTTTGAAAGCTCTACCGTGAATTCAACCACGAAAAAGAAAACTCACCCTATGATCCCGTGACCCCACTCCTGGACACACATCCAGAAAATACACACATTCTAAATCAAAAGATCCATGCACCCCCATGTTCATGGCAGAAGTATTCCCAAGAGCCAAGGAGAAACAACCTAAGTGTCCAACCACAGGGGAATGGGTAAGAAGATGTGGTGCATATGCTCAGTGGAAGCCCACTCAGTCAAGACAAAGAATGAAACTGTGCCATTTGCAGCAACAGGGATGGACGTGCAGGGCATTATGTTAAGTGACAGGAGTCACCCAGAGAAAGACCAATACTGTATCATAGCACTCAAACATAGAATGTAAAAAATACAGCAGACGAGTGAGTATAACAGAAGTACCAGACTCTCAGGTACAGAACACTAGGGTGACCCATTTAGGGGGGAGCATAGGGGGAAAGGAGTAAGAGATACAGACGATTATGTAGAAAATATACAAGCTGCAAGGGGATCCTGTACAGCACAGGAAAGAGCCCAGAGTTTACAATAAACATAAATGGAATATGTCGTCAAACAAGAAAAAGGCCCATCTTCCCAGGCTCTGCACAGCCGTGCTGGCCGGGGCTAGGAGCTGGTTCTGCAGCACAGCTCCAACCTCCTTCCACACCCGTGTGTACTCACTGCTCCAGGGTCGCCAGGACCCAGGGCACCCCATGACCAAGGCGGGGACCCTCAAACCTGCTGAGAGAGGGGCCTCTGGGGCCTTTCCCTCTCCCTTCTCCAGATCCTGCTGTCCTTCTAGTAGCTCACGTCTCTTCCCAGACCCATTATTCACTGGTCCAAAGCATCTTCCTTCATCCAAACAAGCTCAGAAAATCAAACCCCATGTTATTCCCTCAGGCTTGGTGCCCCCAGCATTATTTAGGCAAATACACCCACAAACTTCTCAGGCACCTCGCCCAGACCCCCAAGGGATGTAGGATGGTGTATCAGGGC
Organism: Phacochoerus africanus; assembly: GCF_016906955.1. Classification (NCBI taxonomy): domain Eukaryota; kingdom Metazoa; phylum Chordata; class Mammalia; order Artiodactyla; family Suidae; genus Phacochoerus; species Phacochoerus africanus. The sequence continues at coordinate 1,388,160 of NC_062560.1, read as the reverse complement.
CTGCAGAGCAGCTGAACCAACAGAATGTTTGGAAGGAAGGGGAGAAACAGACTCATTTTAAGAAATCGCCTCATGCGGTTATGAAGGATGGCAGGTCCAGAGTTTGCAGGGAAGCCTGGCAAGCTGGAGGCCCAGGGAACAGGCAATGCCATACCTTGAAGCTGACATGTGTCTGGAGACAGGATTCCCTCTTCCTGGGGACCTGTCTTTCTCCTCTGAAGGTCGTCGACTGATTAGGTAAGGGTCACCCGCTGTGTGACATGTCTACTTTCAACTCTTACTGTATTTGTTTCCCTTTTTAGGGCCACAGCTGCAGCATATGGACATTCCTGGGCCAGGGGTCAAATCAGAGCTGCAACATCCAGCCTACGCCACAGTCATAGCAAAACAGAATCTGAGCCACATCTGTCAACTATGTTGCACCTTGGGGCAATGCCAGCTCCTTAACCCACTCAGCGAGGCCAGGGATCAAACCTTCATCCTCACAGATATTTTGTCATGTTCTTAAACCACTGAGCCACAACAACAAGAACTCCTAGTTTCATTTTCAGACTCAGCATGTAGGTTATAATCACATACGATGTGTTCTTCTCTGACCTAAACTTCACTGAACCCCATACCCTCCAGCTCCTGCTTGGATGCAGGACCTGAGAGGCTCCCCCTCCCTCTTTCCAGGAAGCCCTTCGTAGGCTCCATTCCCCGAGGTTTAGATCACCTGTGAGGTTGGAGCCAAGGGTCTTTCTGCTCCACCCTCAGCTCTTCCTGGTGGCCGTGGTGTCACAGCCACTTATGAATGTTGGCATCTTCAGTTTTCACAATCACCCCATCCTGCTTCCTTTGCTTTTTGCTCAAGTTCTCAGCTCTTCCCTCAAACCCTCTCTTCTCTCGCAGGTGACTCAACGCAGGGAGAAGAAACCAGGCTGGGCGGTCACACCTGCTGGACATCTCCCTCCCTCTCTATCCAAGGTCCTGGCTCACAATCCAGCCGTCTCTACATTTCCCGAGGGACCTTGTCACCAAGTTTCTTTGGGGGGTGAGGGGAGGTGGGGGACACTAGTTTGCCTTCTAGCAATAATTAGGAACTTTTTTCTCTTTGAATACATTAGAAGGCAATTCCAGTATAAACAAACCGTTATTGGTCTTTGCAATTTATTCAAACCGAGGCCATCCTTTCCCTGAGAGTTAAGAAGAAAAGCCTTGCAAGAGCCCCTCAGCCCCTGCCTGCACTGTTGGTGGGACAGTAACTTGGTGCAGCCATGATAGAAAACAGTATGGGGGTTCCTTCGAAAACAAAGTAGGCGTTCCCACGGCGACTCAGCAGAAACAACCTGGGATAGGATCCCTGAGGACCCACCTTGGATCCCTGGGCTCCCTCAGTGGGGTGAAGGATCCGGGGTTGCCATGAGCTGTAGTATAGGTTGCAGATGGGGCTCCGATCTGGCATTACTGGGGCTATGGCACAGAACAGCAGCTGCAGCTGATTTGAACCCTCGCCTGGGGACTTCCATACCCTGCAGGTATGGCCCTGACAAAGAGAAAAACAAGCAACTCGACAAATCTAAAAACAGAATGACCCCATGATCCAGCAATCCCAACTCCTGGGCATCTATCCAGAGAAAACCATAACCCAAAAAGGTACCTGCACGCCAATGTTCACAGCAGCACTACTGACGATAGGAAAGACAGAGCACCAACCTAAGTAGCCACTGACAGAGGATGAATAAAAAGGATGTGCTCCATACACACAATGGAATATTACTCAGTTAGGAAAAAGAACAAAATGATGCCATTTTCAGTGACATGGAAGGACATACAGGGGATCCTACTGAGAGATGTAAGTCAGAAAGGGAGAGAACCACCAGCTGAGCTCACTGCTATGTGGAAACTCGTATGACACCAACGAACTTATTTGGAAAAGAGAAATAGACTCATAGAAAATGTATGGTTACCAAATGGGAATGGCTGGGGGGAGGGATGTATGAGTTGTTTGGGGTCAACAACGTACACACTAGTATAGATAAACTTGGTAAGCATCAAGGCTCTCCTGCACAGCCTAAGAAAGTATATTCAATATCCCATAGTAACCCATACGAGGCAAGAATCTCAAAATGATACATGGATAACTCATACCCTTTGCCATACACCTGAAAAATAACCTTGTAAATCCACTATACTCCTAGATAATATAAGCGTTTTTTTTTAAGAAAAGGATAGAGGAGTTCCCACTGTGGGGCACAGGATTGGCAGTGTCTCTGGAGCCCTGGGACGTGGGTTTGACACCCAGCCCCCACAGTGGGTTAAGGATCCAGCATTGTAATGTAGGTTTCCACTGCGGCTCAGATCTGATCCATGGCCCAGGAACTCCATAAGCCTCGGGCAGCCAAAATAAAATTTTAAAAATTTAAAAATAGGTTTTTTAATTCACAAAATTACAATTTAAAAAGTCATCTTACCAAGTGGACAGCTTCTGAACTTGAACTAGACCTTTTTCACTGCCATCCTTACAGCTTTGGAAACCCTCCCAGCTAGGGCATCACTGTGCAGGGCTGGCCTGTTCTCTTAGGAGGGGAGACAGCTGTGTGTTCTGCTTCCTAGTTAATCTCTGTCCAATCCCAACCACCCTGGCCCTGTGTCCTCACCGCCTGAAACAGAAGGACCATGCAGGGCAGAGAACAGGGCTGACACAGCCCCACAGGAAATGCAGCATCGGCCCCAAATCAAGCTTTAAGGCCAGAGCAAACATCCTTGGTGACACAGCTGTGGGGAGAGGGGAGTTGACAAGGGGCTACCCAAGAGAGGCCTGGGGGAGTGTGTGGGGGGGGCACAGGGATGTGCACAGACACAAAGGGACACACACAGACCTATGAACAGACACAGATGTATAAGCAGATCCACAGATGCAGGAATATAGACACAGAATGTGAACACAGGAACCTAAAAACAGCAACACATGCAAAAATATAGACACAAACCTATCAACACAGGCAGAGACACCTAAAAAGAGACTCAGGCGCAGTAATAGATGCATCCCAGACACACACAGGTGCAGGAATAAATACAGCCAGACAGGCAACCAGCCCCAGCTCATTAGCATAAACAGGTGTACTTGGCTGTCTTAGGAAAAACTCAAGATGCTCTGCTCGAAGGGATCAATAGCTTGCTATGGTTTAAGAGCTGTGTGCCAAGGACCAGGTCCTCATGGATGAAGAGGGGCCCTCAACCTAATAACAAGTATCCTTATGACAGAGAAGGCACAGAGCAGCCACAGGAAGGGTCTGAGAGGAGGTCCTCCTGGATGAAGGGGGCCTCCATCCAAGGACAGTGTCCTCCTAAGAGAGACAGGAGAGAAACAGACACAGAGAAGCCACAGGAAGATGGAGGCAGAGACGGGAGGGAGAGGCAGCCACCAGCCCAGGGCCACCTGGATCCCCCAGACGCTGGAAGAGGCAGAAAGGACCCTCCCCTGGAGCCTCTGCATGGAGCACAGGGAATACAGGGGGCCTGCACCCCAAAATGTTCCCCCAAAGCAGAGCCTCAATAAATAGACACCATAAAAAAGAGTGAAATAATGGAGTATCAACCATAAAAAACAGTGAAATAATGCAGCAACACGGTTGGACCTAGAGATTCTCACACTATGTGAGGGCAGGCAGATACAGGAAGAGGAATACCGTCAGTAATCACTTATATCTGGACCTTAAACATGGCACAAATGAACCTGTCTGCAGAACAGAAACCAACTCACAGACATGGAGCACGGACTTGTGGTTGCTGAGGGGGAGAGAGTGCGCTGGGGGTGGGGGTTTGAGGTCAGTAGCTGCAAACTGTGACATTGAGAATGGATAAGCAGGAGTTCCCCCTGTGGGGCAGTGGAAATGAATCTGACGGGGAACCATGAGGTTGCAGGTTCAATCCCTGGCCTTGCTCAGTGGGTTAAGAATCTGACATTGCCCTGAGCTGGGGTACAGGCCGCAGAAACAACTCAGAACCCATTTTGCTGTGGCTCTTGCACAGGCCAGTTGCTACAGCTCTGATTAGACCCCTGGCTTGGGGACCTCCATGTGTCATGGGAGCAGCACTAGAAAAGGCAAAAAAAAAAAAAAAAAAAGACTGGATAAGCAATGAGGTTCAGCCGAACAGCACAGGGAATTCCATTGTGTCTCTTCAGATAAACCTTGATGGAAGAGAATGAGAAAGCAGCAGTGGGGCATAATCACAATGGAATATTACTCAACCACAAAAAAGAATGAAACCATCCCAATCGCAGCCATGTGGATGAACCTAGAGATTCCCCATGGGAGTCAAGTCAGTCAGAAAGAGAAGACAAAGACCTCAGTATATATGCAAACACACACATCCTGCTCTAACAAACCTGTAGGTTCATGAGCCCCCAGGTCAGCGTACACAAGACCTTATCCCTTCACAGATTCCAAGGCTTTGGGAAGCTGTGGGTCCAGAAACAGGGGTAGAGGCTACATACTTCATTCTTAGGTTGTCGCTGGAGTGTGGACAGGGGTTTCCCTGTGGGGTCACCCGTCCCCTCTGGGGGCTTCCCACTCGTGCCCAGAATTGTCCTCCTGCAGGAGGAGGAAGCAGGGTCCCTCAGGCATATGAACACGACACTGCTGGGTCCCAGACTCTGGCCTCATCCCTCCTGCCTCTCAGCTGGAGCAGAAACCAGTCAAGAAGGACCCTCAGCCCCAGAGGAAACCATCTGCAGACAGAGTCTCGGGGACACAGGCAGGACAGTGCAGCCTCCTGAGCCAAGCCCAAGCCTCTGGAAGAAAGCTCCCTTGTAGGTAACAGCCAAGACCAAAACCCAACACCATTCAAGTGTGAGGCAAACAAGATGAGCCTTGTGGTCACAGGAGGCGGGGGAACTGGGGGCAGCTGGTAAAAAGGGACCCCCTCCACTTCGAGGAGGGCTAAGTCCTAGGGGTGTGACAGCCAACAGGATCCATTTAACCTATATGGCCAGACACTGTAGAGCAGGTCTATTCAAAGTCAACCTTAAGAGTTGTCATCACAAGAAAAAAAATTTTTTTCTGTCTTGATTTGGGTTTCTCTAGGAAATAGACATTCCGTATTGTTCTAGCCATCATCTCACGATGTAAGTCACATGGCCATGCTGGACACGAGAAGCTTACCCAGTGCTGTGCGTATCTTCTACCTCAAACGTGGAAGAAAAGGGGCGGAATATATTCACCAGTACTTTGCAGCTCTGCAGACTTGTGCAACTTTTCAGACCCAACAGGAGGTAAGCGGGCATGAAGGAACACTTGGTCAGGTGTGCCGAGAAATATGGAGTCTCTCTGCTGTGTAACAGGCACTAAAACAGTGCTGAAGGTCTATTCCAAACACCAACTCGTAGAAAATGAGACGGGGGAGTTCCCCCTCGTGGCTCAGTGAAAAGAACTTGAGTAGGATCCATGAGCATGTGGGTTTGATCCCTGGCCTCGCTCAGTGGGATAAGGATCTGGCTGGGGTTGTGGCACAGAACAGCAGCTGCAGATCTGAGCTGAACCCTAGCCTGGGAACTTCCATAGCCTGCAGGTGGGGCCCTGACAAAAAGAACAAAACAAACCACCAGCACCAATGAACAAACTCAAGAGAACTGAAAATAGAACGACCACATGATCCATCAATCCCACTCCTGGGCATCTGTCCAGAAAAAGCCGTAATTGGAAAAGATACCTGCACTCCTATGTTCACAGCAGCACTATTCCCAATAGACAACACATGGAAACAACCTAAGTGCCCATCGACAGAGCATGAATAAAAAAGATGTGCTCCATACCCACAATGGAACATTACCCAGCCATAAAGAAGGATAAAATGATGCCATCTTCAGCAACATGGATGCACACACAGGTGATCATACTCAGATGTAGGTCAGAAAGGGAAGGAGAAACACCAGCAGAGCTCACTGCCATGTGGAATCTCATATATGACACCAACGAACTTATGTAGAAAAGAGAGTCAGACATAGAGAACGTATGGTTACCAAAGGAGAACTGCTGGGGGAGGAATAAATTAGTTGTTTGGGATCAGCAACACACACACTAGTATAGATAAACTCGGTAAGCATCAAGGCTCTCCTGTACAGCCTAAGAAACTATATTCAATATCCCATAATAGCCTACACGAGGTAAGATACTCAAAGTGATACATGTGTAACTGACACCCTTTGCCATACACCTGAAACACAGCACTGTTAGTCACTATACTCCAATGGAATACAAGTTTTTAAAAAAAAAATTGATACAGGAGTTCCCACTCTGGGCCAACAGAATCAGTGACATCTCTAGAGCCCTGGGATGTGGGTTTGACACCCAGCCGGCACAGTGGGTTAAGGATCCAGCATTGTGATACAAGTTTCAATTGTGGTTGAGGTCTGATCCCTGGCCTGGAAACTCCATAGGCCTCAGGCAGCCACAATAAACAAACTTTTAAAAATTAAAAGAATTCTAAAGTTTTTAAAAATAACTTTTTAAATTCACAAAATCAAAATTTAAAATGGCGTTTTAACAAGTGAACCTCTTCTGAACTAGACCTTTTTCACTGCCATCCTATGGCCTTGTGAACCCTCCCAGCCAGGGTGTCCCCATGCAGGGCTGGGCTGTTCTCTTAGGAGGGGAGACAGCTGTGTGTTCTGCTTCCTAATCAATCTCTGTCCAATCCCGGCCACCCTGGCCCTGTGGCCTCACCACCTGAAACACAATGACCATGCAGGGCAGGGAACACGGCTCACACAGCCCTGCAGGGAATGCAGCATCACCACCCCCAAATCAAGCTGTAGGGGCAGAGCCCTCTGGGCCCAGAGAGACCATCCTGGGTGACACAGCCATGGGGGGAGGAAGAATGACAAGGGGCTGCCGAGAGGTGCCTTGGGGAGGCCACAGGGGTGTGCACAGACACAGAGGGAAACACACAAACATACACAGGCCTAAGAACACAGGGGCCCAGACACAGAATCAATATAGACACACACAGATGTATAAGCAGACCCACAGATGCAGGAATAGAAACAGACAGGAATATAGACACAGAATGTAAACACAGGGATCTAAAAACAGCAACAGATGCAGGGATATAGACACAAACCTATAAACACAGGCAGACACACCTGAAAACACACATGGATGCAGTAAGACAGTTGCTACACAGACACAGGTGCAGGAATATAGTCAAAGACAGGCAGATGCAGGAATGAACAGACAGACAATTGCAGAGACTCACAGGTGCAGGACCATAGATGCAGATACATAAACACATAGAGACCTGTACAGAGAGGGGTCCCCTCGCCCTCACAGGCTTTCCCACCCAAGTGAGAAGACTTACAAGGGGTGAGAATTCCCTCAGAAGCCCAGACTCTCCACTCTGCACTGGGGTGACCTGCAGGTGACAAAGCCACTCAGCAGCTCTGCCCAGGTATTTGCTCCAATGGAGAGGACGCAGCCCTGCCTTTCTGGCTGTTGCAGGAAGCCTGGGGGCCGAAGACCAAGATGCCAGCTGAGCAATAAAGACCCCCAAGCCCTTTGTCAACTCCAGAAATGGCCAGAAACACCAATGACTAAAACACAGCCTCTTCCTGAATCCTCAGGGGCCCAAAACAACCGTCTTAGCGTAGGAGAAACGGGGACCCTCAGAGTCACATTAAAATCATCAAAGACCAGGGAGGTCCTGCCGAGGCTCAGCGGAAACCAATCTGACGAGCATCCAGGAGGATGCAGGTTCAATCCCTGGCCTTGCTCAGTGGGTTAAGGATGCAAAGTTACCTTGCACTGTGGTGTAGGTCGCAGATGCAGCTTGGATCCCAAGGTGCTAATGGCTGTGGTGCAGACCACTGGCTACAGCTCCGATTTGACCCCTGGCTTGGAACCTCCATATACCTTGGGTGAGGCCGTCAACACACAAAATCAAAGACCACAAACAAGGCCCGTGAACCCCATCTGGTCATGAAACCCTGAGGTCACCCCCACGTCTCCTGGACACCCCATCCCCCACACAGGATTCTTCAAATGCACACTTCTTTTCCTTTAGGGCTGGATCTGTGTCATATGGAGGTTCCCAAGCCAGGGGTCACACTGGAGCCGAGGCTACTGGTCTACACCACAGCCTTGCTGGATCGGGCCCTTCTCTGTGACCCACATACACCACAGCTCACGACAGTGCCGGAGCCTTAACCAACTGATCGAGGCCAGGGATTGAACCCACGTCCTCATGGATACCAGTCATTCCTGCTGAGCCACTGCAGGAACTCCTGAATGCTCTTGTCGATTCCTCCAAGCCACAGGGCGTTGGCTTCGCCCAGACCATGTGCAGAATCTTGAGCTAAGAAAATGCTTGCGCCTTTGCCAAGATCCCAACGCCCAGACCCTGAGCTACCCTGCACATCCCGCCTTAACACCGGGTCGCCCTGGGTCGGTCACAGGGACTCACGACCTAGGGGTGTTTCTCAAAGTTGAGGCCTCACGGTGCTTCTGCCACCCATTGTGGGGCGTTTCCACACCAAGGAATCCCCCAGTTCCCTTCGGACCCCAGCTGAGTGTCCTCTACTTCAGTTCACCTCGGAAACCACCCCCCAGTTGGCAGCAACCCAGCAGGGAAGGGCCCAGCCCCCAGGAATGGCCCCACCTCACCATCAACCACAGGCAAGGGCCCAGATCACCCCAACTTCTGTCCAACCTCCTGCAGACACAGGGTCCCCGAGCCCCCACCACACAGAACTCAGGAAACATGGGACTTCTCTGCTGCTCATCAAGGGGTGAACAGCCAGAGGGGGAGGCGGAGAGCGAGATCGGGGGAGGCGGAGAGCGAGATCGGGGGAGGCGGAGAGCGAGATCGGGGGAGGCGGAGAGCGAGATCGGGGGAGGCCCCCCCACCTGCAGAAGTTGCTGTCCCTGTGCAGCTTGGGGTGCAACACCCTCCCAACTGTAGGCTCCCCAACCCGGAAGCCGAGTCCCTTTTGCAGGGAGGTTCCCCTTGGCAGGACTGAGAAGCCTTGGCCCCTTGGAAACTCCAGAGAGTGGGGGTGGGGCTAGAAAGCCAACCTTCTAACCTCTAGGTGGGTTCCTCAGGCAACCAGCCCCACCTCACTAGCATAAATCTCAGTAGCACACACACAGGTGAGCTTGGGTTTCTCAGGTGTAATCAGAGATGCTCTGCTCAAAGGTCTCCCTCAGGAAATGGCTAGGGTTTTGGGAGCTGTGTTCTAGGGACCAGATCCTCATGCATGAAACTCAGCCCTGAAGGCTGTCATCAGAGGCCTCACAACAGAGAGGATGCAGAGAAGCCATGGGAGGAAGTCCTCCTGGATGAGGGGTCCCTCCACCCAAGGACAATGTCCTCCTAAGAGACAGTAGAGGAGACACAGAGAAGCCACGGGCAGGGTCTGGGAGGAGGTCCTCCTGGATGAGGGGTCCCTCCATCCAAGGACACTGTCCTCCTGAGACAATAGAGATGACACAGAGGAAGAGCCATGTTTAGATGGAGTGGGCAGTGAGGGGACCAGCAGCCCAGGGCTGCCTGGAGCCCCAGAAACTGGAAGGAACCTTCCCCGGAGCCTCTGGAGAGAGCACGCCCCTGGGACCCCTTGCCCTCAGTCGTCTGGTCTCCAGGGCTGGGGGAGGGTGGGTCCCTGGGGTGTTAACCTGCGTGATTTGTGGCCATTATCACAAGCCCACAAAACCAAATTCCAGAGCAAAGAAAACCCATCTCGACTTCCATGAGCCTCAACACATGCAGTTATGCGGCAGAGATCCATCTGGCAGGAGAAGCCAGAGATAGCTGACTACTTATTTCCAGAGACTGTGAGCCTCAGCCTTGCAAAAGCCGAGTGCCCGCTCTTAGGCAGCTGGGCCCAGGGAAGAGTCCCCAGTGTGGTCCTCTCTTTCCCGGGTCAGACAAGTATTAGAACATTGTCCTGAGGTGCACCCAGGGGGAGGTCGCAGCCAGCAGCCCCAAAGTGTGTTCCAAATCCGTGCCCACCCTGCACCAGCCACCCCGCTTCTTGGGTCAGCAGGACAGGTGAAGCCATTTGTCCTTTTCTGACTGCCATGAAAATCTGCGAGGGTTTGAAATACGTAAGGACGCAGTCTAATTGGGGGTGTAGAGAATTCGCTCTGATTACAGAGAACAAATGGCTAACAGGGAAAAAAGTGAGATCTCGGAGGTCGGCCACGAGGTGTTTGATGGAAAAGTGGAAACACATTTAATTGTTGAAGAAAAGTTATTTCTCTGCTCAGAGAGCTTCTGACCCCCAACATGGGGCGATTCCACACCAAGGAATCCAGCAGGTCCCTCCGCACCCCAGCTGGGTGTCCTCCAGTTCAGGTCACCTCAGAAAGGACCGGGTTGGTGCCAATGCTGAGATAGACGGGGGCCCGAACCCCCAAGACTGCCCCCGCCGCACCACCAACCACAGGCCCAGGTCCCCCACACTTCTGCCCAACCTACTTCAGATGGAGGGTCCCCCCAGCCTTCGTCACAGACCTCAGGAACCTCGTGAATTCACTATTGTCCCAGAAAAGCCAGAGGAGGAGCTGGGGGTGGTGGCGGGTCCCACAAGCAGAAGCTTCAGTCTCCTAGGAGTTGGGGTGCAGCACCCGCCCAGCTGTAAGCTTAACCCAGAAGCTCTCTGAACCCCCTTTGGAGGGAGGTTCCTTCCACTAGGCAGGACTGGAAAAGCCTTGGCCCCTCAGCAGCTCTGGAGGTTGGGGGTGGGGCTCAAAAGCCAACCAATCCAACCTCTAGGTGGGTTCCTCTGGCAACCAGCCCTGCCTCATTAGCATAAATCTCATTAGCATAAATCTCACTTGCCTCAACAAGTGAGCCTGGGTCTCTCAGGAATAGTCAAAGAGGCTCTGCTCAAAGGTATCTCTCAGGAAATGGCTAGGGTTTCAGGAGCTGTGTTCTAGGGACCAGATCCTCATGGATGAAGATGAGCCCTGCCTCCAGTCATGAGTGTGCCTATAACAGATAGGACACAAGAGCAGCCACAGGAAGGGTGTGATAGGAGGCCCTCCTGGATGAGGGGGGGCCCTCCCTCCAAGGACAGTGTCCTCCTAAGAGACACAAGAGGAGACGACACGGGAAGACGGAGGCAGAGCCAGGAGGGAGGTGACCGCTAGCCCAGGACTACCTAGAGACCCCAGAAGCTGGACGAGGCAGGAAGGACCCTCCCCTGGCACCTCTGAAGGGAGCAGAGCCCTGGGACCCCTTGACCTCAGACCACACGAAACCAATTTCTAGAGCAAAGAAAATCCATCTCCACTTCCATGACAATCAACCCAGGCAAAGTTCTGCGGCAGGAATGCACCTGTCGGGAGAGTCCAGAGACAGGGAACGGTTTATTTACAGAGACGGGGAGCCTCAGCCTTGCAAAAGCAGGGCATCTGCTCTTAGACGGCTGGGCACACTGACTCATCCCCAGGGTTGTCCTCTCGTTCCTGTGTCAGACACAGGTCATACAACACTGTCCCGAGATGTATCTGGGGCACGTCATTCCCGCCAGACCCAAAACGGGTTTAAATCTGTGCCTGCACCAGCCACCCCACCTCGGTCAGCAGGACAGCTGAAGCCCTTTGTCCTTTTCTAACAACCATGAGAACACCCGAGGGTTTGAAGCAGGTACAGACACGAATTAATTGGTGTTTTGGAGAAATCACTCTGATTATAGAGAGAAGAATGGCTAACAGGGGAAAGGGTGAGATCTCGGAGGTCTGCCAGGAGGAGGTGTTTGATGGAAAAGCAAAAACACTTCATTGTGAAAGGAAGATTCTCTGCTCACAGTGCTTCTGACACCCAGCATGGGGCATTTCCACACCAGGGAATCCTCCAGTTCCCTTCGGACCCCAGCTGGGGGTCCTCCAATTCAATTCACCTCAGAAAGGGCCCCGAGTGGGCGAAGACCCAGCACAGAAGGGCCCAGCCCCCCAGGACCACCCCCATCTCACCACTAACCACCGGCGGGGACCCAAGTCTCCCACACTTCTGTCCAACCTCCTGCACATGGAGGGTGCCCCCCAGAACTCAGGAAACACGAGACTTACCTGTTGCTCAGCAAGGGGTGAACAGCCAGACGGGGAAGCCCAGGGCGAGGCGGGTGTGGGTCTCATGTGCTGGAACTTCTGTCTCCATGGAACTGGGGTGCAGCCCCCTCCCAACTGTGGGCTCCCCAATCCAGACGCTCTCTGAACCCTCGTTTTAGGGAGGTTCCCCTCCGTAGGGCTGATTAAAGCCTTGGCCCCTCAGCAGCTCTGGAGGTCGGGGGTGGAGCTAAAAACCCAGCCTTTTCATCACCTGGTTGGTTCCTCTGCCAACCAGTCCTGCCTCATTGCCATCAACTGGTGAGCTTGGGATTCCTAGGAAAAACCAGGGATGCTCTGCTCAAAGGCATTAAGACATTGCTATGGTTTTACGACCTGTGTGCCAGGGACCAAGTCCTCGTGGGTGAAGTGACTACATTTAGGGGCCACCAAGTGTCCCAACAGAGAAGGCACAGAGCAGCCACAGGAAGGGTCTGAGAGGAGGTCCTCCTGGAGGAGGGGGCCCTCCATCCAAGGACAGTGTCCTCCTAAGAGACACAAGAGGAAACACAGAGGAGAAGCCACGGGCAGATGGAGGCACAGACGGGAGAGAGGTGGCCTGCAGCCGAGGGCTGCCTGGAGCCCCCAGAGGGAGCCTCCTTCTGGAGGGAGCCCAGTCCTGGGACCCCTTGACCTCAGATGGCTGGTCCCCAGGATGGAGGAGGGTGGGTTCCTGGGTTTGAACCCACGTGATTTGCGTTCATTATCACCCCCACCCTCCAAAACCAAGTTACAGAGCAAAGACGACCCATCTCTACATACGTCAAAATCAACACGTGAAAATTAACTTGCAGAGATACACCTGTCAGGAGAAACGAGCCAGGTAACTGTTTACAGATGTGAGCCTCAGCCTTGAAAAGGCAAAGCGTCTGCTCTTAGACGGTCGGGCACAGGGACGAGTCCACAGTGTTGTCACCTCTTCCCTGTGTCAGACCCAAGTCATGAAATAGTGTCCATGTCGTGAAGCCATAGAACCCCGATTATAACCTGAGAGGTACCTGGGGGAGGTCGATGCCCCAGCCCCAAAGCGTGTTCCAAATCCATGCCTGCCCTGCACCAGCCACTCTTCCTTTGTCAACAGGACAGGTGAAGCCATTTGTCCGTTTCTAACTTCCATGAAACCACAGAGAGTCTGAAGCAGGTACGGACACGACTTAATTGGTTTCTAGAGACTTTGATTAAAGAGAACTGGTAATAGGGGAAAGGGCGAGATCTCGGAGGTGAGCCAGAAGGACGTGTTTGTGGAAAGGCAGAAACACATTTCGTTGTTAAAGGAAAATCATTTCCCTGCTCACAGCACTTCTGACACCCAGCGTGGGGCATTTCCATGCCAAGGAATCCTCCAGTTCCCCTCGGATACCGGCCGGGTGTCGTCCAATTCAATTCACCTCGGAAATGACCCCGAGGGGATGCAAACGAGTATCGAGAGGGAGCCCCAGGCCCCACTACTGTCCCCACCTCCCCAACCACAGGCGGGAGGGGGGCAGGTCACCCACACTTCTATCCCAACTCCACCACAAGGTCCCCACGGCCCCCCTCACACAACTTAGGAGACCCGTGACTTACCTGTTGCTCATAAAGAGGTCAACACCCAGAAGAGGACAAGAGCAAGGTTTGGGGACTCCCCATGTGTAGGAGCTTATCTTCATGGATGTTTGGGGTGCAGCACCCTCCCAACTGTGGGCTCCCCAGACTAGAAGCTCTATGAACCCCTTTCTAGGGAGCTTCTGCCAAGTAGGACTGATTAAAGCCTTGGCCCCTCAGCAACCCCCGAGGTTTGGGGTGGAGCTTAAAAAGCCAACCCTTGAATCACCTGGTGGGTTCCTTTGGCAACCAGCCCACCTCATTAGCATAAGTCCCATGAGCATGAACACAGGTGTGCTTGGGTTTGTTAGGCATAACAAAAAGATGCTCTCCTCAAAGGGATCACTCAAGAATTCGCTATGGTTTGGGGAGCTGAGTGCAGGGACCAGGTCCTCATGGATGAAGGGGGCCCTAAATCCAGTAAGAAGTGTGTTTAGCACAACAGAGATGATACAGAGGAGAAGCCTCGGTCAGCAGATCAGGTGAAGCCATCTGTCCTTTCCTAACAGGCAGGAAAAGGGCCGAGAGGTCTAAGCAGGTACAGGCACCATCTGATTGGTGTTTGAGATGACTGGCTTCGATGGGACAAGAAAGAAAGGCTTACAGGGGAAAGGGAGAAATCTGGGAGGTCCTCCAGGTGGAGGTGTTTGCTCGAAAGGTGAAAACACATTGATCATTGTTAAAGTTGTTTCTCTGCTCACAGGGGCTTCTGACACCCAGCGTGGGGCGTTTCCACACCAAGGAATCTTCTAGTTCCCTTCCGAACCCAGCTGGGTGTCCTACCAGTCAATTCACCTCTCAAAGGACCCTGAGTTGGTGCCAGTGTGTATGGAGAGGGGGCCCCAGGCCCCCAAGACTCTCCCCACCTCACCCCAACCACATGCGGGGGTCCAGGTCACCCACACCTCTGTCCCAACTCCACCACAGGCTCCCCACGGCCCCCCTCACACAACTCAGGAGACCCGTGACTTACCTGTTGCTCATAAAGAGGTCAGCACCCAGAGGAGGGGGGCGAGGGCAAGGTTGGGGGAGTCCCCACCCGCAGCAGCTTGTCTTCCTGGAGTTTGGGGTGCAGCACCCTCCCACCTGTGGGCTCCCCAATCTGGAGGCTCTATGAACCCCTTTTTAGGAAGCTTCTGCCAAGTAGGACTGATTAAAGCCTCGGCCCCTCAGCAACTCCTGAGGTTTGGGGTGGAGCTTAAAAAGCCAACCCTTTAATCACCTTGTTGGTTCCTCTGGCAACCAGCCCCACCTCATTAGCATGAACAGGTGAGCCTGGCTTTCTTAGGAAAAACCAAAGATGCCCTGCTCAAAGGCATCAAGAAAGTTTTACTGTTTTAGGAGCTGTGTGCAGGGACCAGGTCCTCATGGAGGAAGATGCTCCCTAAATCCATAACAAGGGGGCTTGTAACAAAAGCGACCATGCAGAGAGGCCATGGGGAGACGGAGGCAGAGACAGGAGGGAGGTGGCCACCAGCCCAGGGCCGCCTGGAGCCCCCAGAAGCTGGAAGAGGCAGGACGGACCCTCCCCGGGGCCTCTGGAGGGAGCGCGGCCCTGGGACCCCTTGACCTCAGACATTTACTCTCCAGGCTGGGGGAACGTGGGTTCCTGGGGTTTTACCCCACGTGATTCGTGGTCCTTTATTATCACAACCTCCCCCCATGCCTGAAACCAATTTATAGAGCAAGGAAAATCATCTCTCATTCCATGAGAGTCTACACATGCAAAATTAAATTTCGTAGACACACCTGTCCGGAGAAACCAAAAAACAGGAAACTATTTACTTATAGAGTCTGTGATCCTCAGTCTTGCAAAAGCAAAGCATCTACTCTTAGACGGTTGGGCACAGGGACGAGGCCCCACTGTGGTCACCTCTTCCCTGTGTCGGACACAAGGCATGAAATAATGTCAAGGTCATGAAGCCACAGCACAGATTATAACCTGAGATGTACCAGGGGAGGTGGTTGCCACCAGCCCAAAGTGTATCCAAATCTGTGACCGCCCTTCCCCAGCCACCCTGCCTCAGTCAGCAGGACGGGTGAGGCCGTTTGTCCTTTTCTAACAGCCATGAAATCCACCAGGGGTGTGAAGCACATGAGGACAGGATCTAATTCGTGTTTTACAGACTCCATCCTGATTATAGAGAGAAGAATGGGTAACAGAGAGAAGGCTGAGATCTCGGAGGTCTGCCAGGAGGAGATGTTTGTGGAAATGCAGAAACACATTTCACTGTTAAGGGAAAATTATTTCCCTGCTCACAGCACTTCTGACACCCAGCGTGGGGCATTTCCACACCAAGAAATCCTCCACTTCCCTTTGGACCCCAGCTCGGTGTCCAATTTACCTCTCAAGGGACCCCAAGTTGTGGCAAACGTGTACTGAGAGGGGGCCCCAGAGCCCCAACACTGTCCCCACCTCACCAACCACAGGCAGGATCCAGGTCACTCACACTTCTGTCCCAACTCCACCACAGGGTCCCCACAGCCCCCTGCAAACACTTGACTTACCTGTTGCTCATAAACAGGTTAACACCCAGAAGAGGAGGGCAAGAGCAAGGTTTGGGGAGTCCCCACGTGCAGGACCTTGTCTTCATGGATGTTTGGGGTGCAGCACCCTCCCAACTGTGGGCACCCCACACTGGAAGCTCTGTGAACCCCTTTCTAGGGAGCTTCTGCCAAGTAGGACTGATTAAAGCCTTGGCCCCTCAGCAACCCCCAAGGTTTGGGGAGGAGCTTAAAAAGCCAACCCTTTCCTCACCTGGTGGGTTCCTTTGGCAACCAGCCCACCTCATTAGCATAAGTCACATTAGCATGAACACAGGTGTGCTTGGGTTTCTTAGGAACAACAAAAAGATGCTCTCCTCAAAGGGATCAAGAAATTGCTAAGTTTATTCAAGCTCTGTGCAAGGGACCAGGTCCTCAAGGATGAAGATGCTCCCTCAGTCGAGTAACTATGTTTACCACAAAAGAGATGACGCAGAGCCGAAGCCACAAGAAGATGGAGCCAGAGATGGGAGGGAGGTGGCCACCAGCCCAGGGCCAGCTGGAGCACCCAGACCTGCAAGGGGCAGGAAGGACCCTCCCTGGGGCTTCTGGGGGGAAACACAGCCCTGGGACCCCTTGAGTTCAGATGTCTGGTCCCCAGAAGGGAGGAGAGTGGGTTCCTGTGATTTGAACCCACGTGATTTGTGTTCATTATCACCCCTGCCCCCTCCAAAACCAATTTACACAGCAAAGACCACCAGTCCCTACCTACATGGGGAATCAACCATGCACAATTAACTTGCAGAGATACACCTGTCGGGAGAAATGACCCAGGTAACTATTTACAGATGTGAGCATCAGCCTTGAAAAAGCCAAGTGTCTGCTCTTAGACGGTCGGGCACAGGGACTAGTCCCCAGTGTTGTCACCTCTTCCCTGTGTCAGACCCAAGTCATGAAATACTGTCAACATTTTGAAGCCATAGCACACAGATTATGACCTGAGATGTACCTGGGGGAGGTCAGTGCCACCAGCCCGAAAGCGTGTTCCATATCCGTGCCCACCCTTCACTAGACGCCCGCCTCGGATCGGCGGGACAGGTGAAGCCCTTTGTCCTTTTCTAACAACCACGAAAACAGCCCAGGGTTTGAAGTAGGTACAGACACGAATTAATTGGTGTTTTACAGAAATCACTGATCACACGGAAGAATGGCTAAGAGGGAAAAGGGTGAGATCTCGGAGGTCTGCCAGGACAATTTTGATGGAAAAGCAGAAACACATTTTATTGTTAAAGGAAAAATATTTCCCCGCTCACAGTTCCTCTGACACCCAATGTGGCGCATTTCAACACCAAGGAATCCTCCAGTTCCCTTCGGACCCCAGCTGGGTGTCCTCCAGTTCAGTTCACCTCTCAAAGGACCCTGAGTTGGGACAAACGTGTGTCGAGAGGAGGCCCCAGGCCCCCAGGGCTGTCCCCACCTCACCACCAACCTCAGGCGGGGGTCCAGGTCACCCACACCTCTGTCCCAACTACATCACAGGGTCTCCACGGCCCCCCTCACAGAACTCAGGAAACACGTGACTTACCTGTTGCTCATAAAGAGGTCAACACCCACGGAGGAGGTGGAGGGCAAGGTCTGGGGAGTCGCACATGCAGGAGCTTCTGGCCCCATGGAGTGTACGGTCCAACACCCTCCCAACTGTGGGCTCCCCAGCCTGGAAGCTCTCTGAACTAATATTGTAGGGAGGTTCACACTTGGCAGGACGGACTAAAGCCTTGGCCCCTCAGCAGCCCTGGAGGTTGGGGTGGAGCTAAAGAAGCCAACCCTTTCCTCACCTGGTGGGTTCCTCTGGCAACCAGCCCCACCTCATTAGCATGAGCAGGTGAGCCTGGCTTTCTTAGGAAAAACCAAAGATGCCCTGCTCAAAGGCATCAAGAAAGTTTTACTGTTTTAGGAGCTGTGTGCAGGGACCAGGTCCTCATGGAGGAAGATGCTCCCTAAATCCCTAACAAGGGGGCTTCTAACAAAAGCGACCATGCAGAGAGGCCATGGGGAGACGGAGGCAGAGACAGGAGGGAGGTGGCCACCAGCCCAGGGCCGCCTGGAGCCCCCAGAAGCTGGAAGAGGCAGGACGGACCGTCCCTGGGGCCTCTGGAGGGAGCGTGGCCCTGGGACCCCTTGACCTCAGACATTTACTCTCCAGGCTGGGGGAACGTGGGTTCCTGGGGTTTTACCCCACGTGATTCGTGGTCCTTTATTATCACAACCTCCCCCCATGCCTGAAACCAATTTATAGAGCAAGGAAAATCATCTCTCATTCCATGAGAGTCTACACATGCAAAATTAAATTTCGTAGACACACCTGTCCGGAGAAACCAAGAAACAGGTAACTATTATAGAGTCTGCGAGCCACAGTCTTGCAAAAGCAAAGCGTCTACTCTTAGACGGTTGGGCACAGGGACGAGGCCCCACTGTGGTCACCTCTTCCCTGTGTCGGACACAAGGCATGAAATAATGTCAAGGTCATGAAGCCACAGCACAGATTATAACCTGAGATGTACCAGGGGAGGTGGTTGCCACCAGCCCAAAGTGTATCCAAATCTGTGACCGCCCTTCACCAGCCACCCCGCCTCAGTCAGCAGGACAGCTGAGGCCGTTTGTCCTTTTCTAACAGCCATGAAATCCACCAGGGGTGTGAAGCACATGAGGACAGGATCTAATTCGTGTTTTACAGACTCCACTCTGATTATAGAGAGAAGAATGGGTAACAGAGAGAAGGGTGAGATCTCGGAGGTCTGCCAGGAGGAGAGGTTTGTGGAAATGCAGAAACACATTTCACTGTTAAGGGAAAATTATTTCCCTGCTCACAGCACTTCTGACACCCAGCGTGGGGCATTTCCACACCAAGGAATCCTCCACTTCCCTTTGGACCCCAGCTCGGTGTCCAATTTACCTCTCAAGGGACCCCAAGTTGTGGCAAACGTGTATTGAGAAGGGGCCCCAGGACTGTCCCCACCTCACCACCAACCACAGGCAGGATCCAGGTCACCCACACTTCTGTCCCAACTCCACCACAGGGTCCCCACAGCCCCCCGCAAACACTTGACTTACCTGTTGCTCATAAAGAGGCCAACACCCAGAGGAGGAGGGCAAGAGCAAGGTTGGGGGAGTCCCCACCCGCAGCAGCTTGTCTTCATGGAGTTTGGGGTGCAGCACCCTCCCACCTGTGGGCTCCCCAATCTGGAAGCTCTATGAACCCCTTTTTAGGGAGCTTCTGCCAAGTAGGACTGGTTAAAGCCTTGGCCCCTCAGCAACTCCCGAGGTTTGGGGTGGAGCTTAAAAAGCCAACCCTTGAATCACCTGGTGGGTTCCTCTGGCAACCAGCCCCACCCCATTAGCATAAGTCACATGAGCATGAACACAGGTGTGCTTGGGTTTCTTAGGAAAAACCACAAGAGTTGCTCTCCTCAAAGGGATCAAAAAATTGCTACGGTTCTTCGAGCTCTGTGCAAGGGACCAGGTCCTCAAGGATGAAGATGCTCCCTCAGTCGAATAAGTATGTTTATCCAAAAGAGATGACGCAGAGTCGAAGCCACAAGAAGATGGAGCCAGAGATGGGAGGGAGGTGGCCACCAGCCCAGGGCCAGCTGGAGCACCCAGACCAGGAAGGACCCTCCCTTGGGCCTTCTGGAGGGAGTGTGGTTCTGGGATCCCTTGACCTCAGATGCCTGGTCTCCAGACTGGGGGAAGGTGGGTTCCTGGAGTTTTAACCCACATTTTTTGTGGTCCTTTATTAGCACAACCTCCACCTCCCCCCACCTGAAACCAATTTATACAGCAGAGAAAAATCTCTCATTCCATGAGAATCAGGAGATGGAAATTACATTGCAGAGATACCCCTGCGGGAGAAACCCCAAAACAGGTATTTATTTATAGAGTCTGCAAACATCAACCTTGCAAAAGCAAAGCGTCTGCTCTTAGATGTTTGGGCACAAAAACTAGTCCCCAGTGTTGTCACCTCTTCCTTGTGTCAGACACAAGTCATGAAATATTGTCAATGTCATGAAGCCACAGCACACGGATTATACTCTGAGATGTACCAGGGGAGGTGGTGGCCACCAGCCCAAAAGCGTGTTCCAAATCCGTGCCTGCCCTGCACCAGCAACCCCACCTTGGTCACCAGGACAGGTGAAGCCCTTTGTCCTTTTCTAACAGCCATGAAATCCACCGAGGGTGTGAAGCACATGAGGACAGGATCTAATTGGTGTTTTACAGACTCCACTCTGATTATAGAGAGATGAATAACGGGGAGAAGGGTGAGATCTCGGAGGTCTGCCAGGAGATGTTTGATGGAAAAGTGGAAACACATTTAATTGTTAAAGGAAAAATATTTCCCTGCTCACAGTTCTCCTGACACCCAATCTGGCGCATTTTGACGCCAAGGAATCCTCCAGCTCCCTTTGGACCCCAGGTGGGTGTCCTCCAATTTGATTAACCTCTGAACGGACCCCAAGTTTGTACAAATGCCAAGTGGGGGCACAGCCCTGGAGGACGGACTCCCCCATCACCACCAACCACAGGCGGGGGTCCATGTCACCCACACTTCTGTCCAACACACCCCTACCCCATACAGAGGGTCCCCATGGCCCCACCCTCAGAACTCAGGTAACAATTGACTTACCTGTTGCTGATAAAGCGATGAAAAGCCAGAAGGGGAGGGGGAGAGTGAGGTCTGGGGGTTGTGGTCTATCCCAAAGAAGCAAGAGATTCTGTCCCCATGGAGTTTGGGGTTCAGCACCCTCCCAACTGTGGGCTCCCCAACCCAGAAGCTCTCTGAAGCCCATTTTTAGGGGGCTTGCACTACTCAGGACTGATTAAAGCCTTGGCTTCTCAGCAGCTCTGGAGGTTGGGGGCGGAGCTAAAGAAGCCAACCCTTTCCTCACCTGGTTGGTTCCTCTAGCAACCAGTACCAGCTCATTAGCATAAACAGGTGAGCTTGGATTTCTCTGGAAATACCAGTGATGCTCTGCTTAAAGGGATCAAGAAATTGCTAAGGTTTTTCGAGCTCTATGCCAGGGACCATGTTCTCAAGGATGAAGATGCTCCCTAAATGGATTATCACAAAAGAGATGACAGAGCAGAAGCCACAGGAAGATGGAGCCAGAGCCGGGAGGGAGGTGGCCACCAGCCCAGGGCCAGCTGGAGCCCCCAGAAGCTGGAAGAGGCAGGAACACCTCCCTGGAGCTTCTGGAGGGAACAGGGCCCTGGGACCCCTTGGCCTTAGACCTCTTGCTCTCCAGGATGGGGGTGGATGGATACTGTGGTTTTAACCCATGTGATTTGTGGTCATTAACACAACCCCACAAAACCAAATTACAGAACAAAGACTACAAATCACAAGTGTTACTGTTACTTCCTCGAGACTCAACACATGCAATCTTACATTGCAGAGACACACCTGTCAGGAGAAGCCAAAAAACAGGCAGCTTTATTTCCAGAGACGATGACCCTCAGTCTTGCAAAAGCCAAGTGTCTGCTCTTAGATGGTTGGGCACAAGGACGAGTCCCCAGTGTTGTCATCCCTTCCCTGTGTCAGACAGTAGTAATACAACACTGTCAAGGTCGTGAAGCCACAGCACACAGATTATAACCCGAGATGTGCCAGGGGGAGGTCGTTGCCACCAGCCCCAAAGCATGTTCCAAATCCATGCCTGGCCGCACCAGCCACCCCGCCTGGGTCAGCAGGACAGGTGAAGCCATTTGTCCTTTCCTAAAGGCCATGGAAACCACCGAGGGTTTGAAGCAGGTTCAGGAATGATCTAATTGGTGTTTGAGCTGACTGCTTCTGACTTTTCAAGAAAGAAAGGCTCACAGGGAAAGGGAGAAATCAGGGAGGTCCTCCAGGTGGAGGTGTTTGCTCAAAAGGCGAAAATACATTGTTCATTATTAAAGAAAAATTGTTTCTCTGCTCACAGCACTTCTGACACCCAATGCGGGGCCTTTCCACTGCGAGGAATTCTCCAGTTTCTTTCGGACCCCAACTGGGAGTCCTCCAATTCAATTCACCTCAGACACAACCCTGAGTTTCTGGAAATATGTATTAAGAGTGGGGCCCAGTCCCCCAGGCCTGCTCCCGCTTTCACACCAACCACAGGTGGATCCCAGGTCACCCACACTTCTGCACAACCGCCTACAGACAGAAGGTTCCCACCTGCCTCCCCCCAGAACTCAGGGGGGAGTTCTGATAAAGGGGTGAAAAGCCAGAGGGGGAGGGCGAGGTTGAGGGGAGAGTGGGTGGGGGTCCCATATGTAGGAGCTTCTGTCTCCGTGGAGTTTGGGGTGCAGCACCCTCCCAGCTGTGGCCTCCCCAACCCAGAGGCTCTCTGAACCAATATTGTAGAGAGGTTCCCCTCGGCAAGACTGATTAAAGCCTTGGCTCCTAAGCAGCTCTGGAGGTTGGGGGTGGAACTAAAAAAGCCAACCCTTGAATCACCTGGTTGATTCCTGTGGCAACCAGCCCCACCTCATTAGCAGAAACAGATGTGCTTGGGTTTCTTCGGAAAACCAAAGATGTTCTGCTCAAAAGGATCAAGAAATTGCTATTTATTTTTTTAGGAGCTGTGTGCCAGGGACCAGGTCCTCATGGAGGAAGATGCTCCCTAAATCCAATAACAAGTGGGCTTATAACAGAGAACACACAGAGGAGAGGCCACGGGAAGGGTCTGAGAGGAGTTCCCCCTGGATGAGGGGTCCCTCCATCCAAGGACAGTGTCCTCCTAAGAGACACAAGATGAGACACAGACACAGAGGAGAAGCCACGGGAAGATAGAGGCAGAGACAGGAGGGAGGCGGCCACCAGCCCAGGGCCGCCTGGAGCCCCCCAGACGCTGGAAGAGGCAGGAAGGACACTGCCCTGGAGCCTCTGGATGGAGCACAGGGGATATAGGGGTTTTGCACCCCAAAATGTTGCCCACAAAGCAGAGCCTCAATATATACATATATATAGACACATATACACACATGGGAATATCAGCCATAGAAAATAATGAATAATGCCATTTGCAGCAACATGGTTGGAACTAGAGATTCTCATACTAAGTCAGTCAGACAGAGACAAATACCGTATGATATCACATCTGGAATCTAAAGTCTGGCACAAATGAACCTGTCTACAGAACAGACACAGAGCCACAGACACGGGGAACAGGTGTCTGGTGGCCAAGGGGGAGGGAGTGGGATGTCCGGGAAGTTTGGGGTCAGTAGATGCAAACGAGGACACTGAGAATGGATGAGCCATGAGGTCCTGCTGTGCAGCACAGGGAACTCTACCCAGTCTCTCGGGACAGACCAGGATGGGAGAGAATATGTAGAATCTAAAATACGGCACAAATGAACCATCTACAGAACAGACACAGACTCACAGACATGGGGAAGAACCTTGCTGTTGCCAAGGGGATGAGGTGGGCTGGACGGGGAGTTTGGGGTCAGTAGATGCCAAGTATGACATTGAGCATGGATAAGAATATCGCTTATATCTGGAATCTAATAGATGGCACAAATGAACCTTTCCACAGAAGAGAAAATCATGGACTTGGAGAACAGACTTGTGGTTGCCAAGGGGGAGGAGGAGGGAGAGGGGTGGATGGGGAGCTTGGGGTTCATGGATGCAGACTATTGGCTTTGGAGTGGATGAGCAATGGGATCCTGCTGTGTCGCACTGGGAACTCTGTCCAGTCACTTGTGATGGAGCCTGATCATGTGAGAAAAAAGAATGTACACATGTATGTGTGGCTGGATCACCTTGCTGTGCAGTAGAAAATTGACAGAACACTATAAACCAGCTATCGCAGGAAAAAATCATTATATAAAAAAAAGAGAGCGCGAGAGAGAATGAAATAGCAGGAGCTCCCGATGTGGTGTAGTGAAATGAGTGTGACTAGGAACCATGAAGTTTCGGGCTCCATCTCTGGCCTTGCTCAGTGGGTTAAGGGTCTGGCTTCCGTGCGTTGGGGTGTAGATCTCAGATGCAGCTGGGATCCAGCGTGGCTCTTGGTTGTGGTGTAGACCTGCAGCCTCAGCCCCAAATCCACCCCTAGCCTGGGAATCTCCATATGCTGTGGGTGTGGCCCCAAAAAGCCAAAAAGCCAAAAAAAAAAAAAAGCAGTAAGTGTGCATCTGATGCAATGCGGTTATCAGACCTTGTTTGTGGGCTTTAATGATTTTAACCCGACTCTCTGAGGGTCTCCGTTTCTCCTACATTAAGACAATTGTTTTGGGCGCCTGAGGATTCAGGGAGGGGCTGTGTTTACGCATGTGTGTCGCCAGCCGTTTCGTGAGCTGGCAAGGAGCCCAGGTGTCTTTTCTGCTCAGCGAGCACCTCAGCCTTCAGCCCCCAGGGCTGAGCACCTGCTGTGTGTGCGGGGTACCCAGGCCTCCCGCAGCAGCGGGGAACATGGGGCTGCGGTGTCTCCGTTGGAACAAATCGCTGTGCAGAGCAGCTGAGGGGCTCTGTTACCCACAGGTCACCCCAGAGCATGGTGCAGAGTCTGGCTTCTGAGCGAATTTCCCCCCCCTCGTGAGTCTCCTCATTTTGCCGTGAAAGCTTGTGAGGGCGAGGGGGCCCCCTCTATGTATCTGTGACGGTGGTCGTCCTGCATCTGTGAGTCTCTGAGTGTGTCTGTGTATATGTGTTTATTCCTGCATCTCTGTGTCTGGGTGTGCCTGTATTTATTCCTGCACCCGTGTGTGTCTATGATGCATCTGTCTGAGCCTTTATTACTGTATTGGTGTATGTCTGCAACTGTGTCTGTTTATTCCTGCATCTGTGTGTCTGTGTGTGACTATATTTATTCATCATGCACCTGTGTGTCTGTGTTTATAGGTCTGCGTGTGTATTTATTCCTGCGTCTGGGCATCTGTGTTCATAGGTCTGGGTGTGTTTAACGGTGTGTCCCTCTGTGTCTGTGCACGTCCCTGTGGCCGCCCCCACCCTCAAGTCTCTCCCTGCAGCCCCTTGTCATCCCCCCTCCCTCCACGGCTGTGTCACCCAGGATGGTCTCTCTGGGCCCAGGGGGCTCTGCCCCTGAAGCTTGATTTGGGGGCGATGCTGCATTTCCTGCAGTGCTGTGTGACCCTTTTTCCTGCTGTGCAGGGTCCTCCTGTTTCAGGCAGTGAGGACATGGGGCTGGGGTGGCTGGGATTGGACAGCGTTTCCATAGGAAGCAGAGCATATAGCGGTCTCCCCTCCTAAGAGAACCGGATGCCCAGAAACAGCCCAGCCCTGCACGGTGACGCTGGGGAACAGGGTCGCCTACTGCCTCGGCAGGGATGGTTCATCAGGCAGTAGATGCCTCTCTGACATCAGGCTTATCATGGTGGTGGGGTTTTTGTTTTTGTTTTTTTGGTCTTTTTAGTGTCACACCTGCAGCATAAGGAAGTTCCCAGGCTAGGGGTTGAATTGGAGATGCAGCTGCCGGCCTACACCACAGCCACAGCAACTCGGGATCCAAGCCCCGTCTGCGACCTACACCACACCTCGCAGCAACAGCAGATCCCTGACGCACTGAATGAGGCCTGGGATCGAACCCGCGTCCTCACAGATACTAGTTGTGTTCTTAATGTGCTGAGCCACAGCGGGAACTCGTGTGTGGTGTTTCTTACCTCCCGGTAGCCCCTCTCTATTCCCAGAAGAACTGACGCCCACACACGAGCCGGCGAGTGGCACCAACAGACGGTGCCCGCCCTACCGAGGACTTTGCCTGTGATGCTTCATCGACCTGGACCCGCACAGCACGTGGGGTCCTGGATGAAAACATGAGCAGTCTCTCCTCCGCTCAAAGAAAGAGTCCGTTTTCTGGTAAAATGAGCATTGATGACACGTGGGGCTCTCCAGGTGCGGACATAAAACCTGCGTGTCGTTCCTGGAAATTAACCCTGCACGTCTTCATGAAAACGCCTGTGGTCTGCAAAGCTGGGCGGAAGTGACATATCCGTGCTGTATTAGGTGCATCGTACGGGGCAGGGCACCCCCTGTGAACGGAGGTGTGCTCTTGGTGACAGGGACTCCTTGACCAACTGTCCCATTTCCTGGCGTTTGGCTCCTTGTGCGGAGATGGAGGTCACCATTCAGGAATGATTTTCAAGGTCAACCAGCTAGACCCTGGCTGCCCTATACTCGGCTCCCGGAGAAAACATCCCTGTAAGTCAGAGCATCCCAACCACATCGCTGCACAGATGGCAGTGAGAACGGTCTAGCTCCGAGGGTGTTCGCTGCTTAAAAAATGATTGTCAAAATTATTTTTATTTAAAATTTTTTTGTTTTAAATTTTAATTCATTCTATTATTTCTGCTTCACACCTTCTGTCCAGTCTCCGCTGTAGAGCAAAGGGGCCCAGTCACACACACGCATTCCTTTTTCCTCACATGATCAGGCTCCATCACAAGTGACTACACAGAGTTCCCAGTGCTACACAGCAGGATCTCATTGCTTATCCGTTCCAAAGGCAAGAGTCTGCATCTCTGAACCCCAAGTTCCCAATACATCCCACTCTCTTCTCTCCCCCATTTGGCAACCACAAGTCTGTTCTCCAAGTCCACGATTTCCTTTTCTGTGGAAGGTTCATTTGTGCTATATATTTGTTTCCAGATGTAAGTGATATCGTATGGTATTTGTCTTTCTGACTTATTTCACTTAGTATGAGGGTCTCTAGTTGCATCCATCTTGCTGCAAATGGCATTACTGTGTTCTTTTTGATGGCTGAGTAGTATTCCATTGTGTATATCGACCACATCTTAATCCATTCATCTGTTGATGGGCATTACATTTTTATTCATTTATTTTGGTGTCCCGAGGCATATGGAGTTCCCGGGCCAGGGATCAGTTTCAAGCCACAGTTGTGACCTATATCACAACTGGGGCAATGCTGGATCTTCAGCCCACTGTGCCAGGCCAGGCATCAAACCCACAACCCAGGGCTCCAGAGATGCCACCAATCCCTTTGCACCACATCGGGAAGACCTCCATTCCTTTTTTTTTTAAAAAAACAAACTTTTATATTATATGAGAGTCGAGTTCATTTACAATGCTGTGTTTCAGGTGTACAGCAAAGGGTATCAGTTACACACACTGATTTTTTTAATCAGATTCTTTCCCCATGTAGGCTATTATGGGATATTGAATATAGTTTCTTGGGCTGTACAGGAGAGCCTTGATGCTTACTGATGTTATCTATGCCAGAGTGTATATTGCTGATCCCAACCAACTAATTGATTCTCCCCCTAGCAGTTCCCCTTTGGTAACCATCAGTTCTCTATGTCTGTGAGTCTCTTTTCTAAATGTTTGTTGCTGTCATATATCAGGTTCCACATGTGACTGACCTCAGCTGGTATTTGTCTTTCTCTGACTTACTTCATTTAGTATGAGCATCTCTAGGTTCATGTTTGCTGCAAATAGTATCCTTTCATTCTTTTTTATGGGTGAGTAATATTCCACTGTGTATATTGACCACATCTTTTTTATTCATTCCTCTGTCCGATGCGCACTTAGGTTGTTTCCATGTCTTGTCTGTTGTGAATAGTGCTGCTGTGAACATAGGGATGCAGGTATGTTTTCGAATTATGGTTTTTTCTGGACAGATGCCCAGGACTGAGACTGCTGGATCATGTGGTAGTTCTGTTTAAAGATTTTTTGAGGTTTTTTTTGTTTGTTTGTTGTTAGGGCCACACCTGCAGGATATGGAATTTCCCAGCCTAGGGATCAAATTGGAGCTGCAACTCCTGGCCTACACCACAGCCGCAGCCATGCCAGATCGGAGCCACGTCTGCAACCTACACTACAGCTCATGGCAACGCCGGATCCTTCACCCAGTGAGTGAGCCCAGGGATCCAAGGTGCGTGCTCATGGATTCTGGTCCAGGTTGTTTCTGCTGAGTCACCGTGGAAACGCCTATTTTCAGCTTTTAAAGGAGCCCCCACACTGTTTTCCATCGTGGCTGCACCAAGTTCCCTTCCCACCCACAGTGCAGGCAGGGACCTGAGGGGCTATTTCAAGGCTTTTCTTTTTAAGTCTCAGAGGAAGGATGGCTTGGGTTTGAATAAATAGCCAAGATCAATAAAGGCTTGTTGATAATGGAATTGCCTTCTAATGAAATCAAAGAGAAAGTTCATAAATATTGCTACAAGGCAAACTAGTGTCCCCACCTCCCCTCACCCCCCCCCAAAGAAACTTGGTGACAAGGTCCCTCAGGAAATGTAGAGACGGCTGGATTGTGACCCAGGACCTTGGATAGAGGGGGAGGGAGATGTCCAACAGGGTGTGGCCGCTCAGCCTGGTTTCTTCTCCCTGCATTGAGTCACCTGTGAGAGAAGAGAGGGGATTTGAGGGAAAAACCGAGAAATTGAGCGAAAAGAAATGGAAGCATTTTCAATTTGGCTGTGACACCACGGCCACCAGGAAGAGCTGAGGGTGGAGCAGAAAGACCCTTGGCTCCAACCTCACAGATGATCTAAACCTCAGGGGATGGAGCCTACGAAGGGCTTCCTGGAGTGAGGAAGGGGGAGCCTCTCAGGTCCTGCATCCAAGCAGGAGCTGGAGGGTGTGGGGTTCAGTGAAGTTTAAGTCAGGGAAAAACACATCCTGTGTGATTATCACCCATATGCAGAGTCTGAAAATGAAACTAGGAGTTCCCGTTGTGGCCCAGGATTAAGAACATGACGTAGTGTCTGTGAGGTTGCAGGTTTGATCCCTGGCCTCACTCAGTGGGTTAAGGACCATAAGGTGCAGCATCGTTTGCAGATATGGCTCAGATCCTATGTTGCTATGGCTGTGGGGCAAGCTGGCAGCTGCAGCTCTCATTTGACCCCTGGCCCAGGAACATCCATATGCTGAGGTTATGGCTGTAAAAAGGGAAACAAATAAATACAATAAAAATTAAACGTGTCACAGTGTGGGTGGTCCTTACCTAATCAGTCGACGACTTTAAGAGGAAAAGGACTGAGGTCCCCAAGGGAGAGGGAATTCTGCCTCCAGACAGGCATCAGCTTCAAGCTTCAGCATCTCCTGTTCCCTGGGCCTCCAAGTTTAGTGGCCCTCCGTCATCTCCTGTAGATACAAAATGAAAGAAGTAGAAAAACATTTTTTTCATTACGATAAGAACTCTTAGGATTTGCTCTCTTAACTATGAGGTATGCTGTGCGTTGGGGTTCATGACATGTCATGTATCTTTCACCCCAGGATTAATTTATCTTAGAAATGGAAGGTGGTACCTTCCCCCCCTCCCGCCTCCAGCCTCTGAGAACCACAGATCTCATCCCTCTTTCTATGAGTTTGTTTTTGGAATATAATTGACCTTCAGCACGATTTTAGATCCTGTTACACAACATTGTGACTTCATATTTCTCTCTCTCTCTTCTCTTTGCTTTTTTTACAGCCGCACCAGCAGCATATGGAATTTCCCTGGATAGGGGTCCCATCAGAGCCACGGCGGCCAGTCTACACCACAGCCACAGCCACAGCCACAGCCACAGCAGATCCCAGCCACGTCTGTGACCTACAACACAGCTCGCAGCAGCAACGGAACCTTGACCCACGGAGAGAGGCCAGGGATCAAACCCACATCCTCAAGGATCCTACTCAGGTTCTTACCGGTGAGCCACAAGGGGAACTCCTCGAAACTCGTTTTCTACGAGTTTGATTTTGACCTATAACTGACCTTCAGCACTGTTTTAGTGCCTGTTACACAGCAGAGCGACTCCATATTTCTAGACACACCTGACCCCCCGTTTACCTTCACGCCTTCATACCTCCTGTTGGCTCTGAGAAGTCGCACAAGTCTGCAGAGCTGCAAAGTACTGTTGAATATATTCCCCCACTTTTCTTCCAGTTTTGAGGTAGAAGAGTCACACAGCACTGGGTAAGCCTCACATGTCCAGCAGAGACATGTGACTTTACATCATGAAATGACGTCCAGAACAAGTTTTGGGGATATCCATTATCTCCTGGAGAAACCCAATTCAAGACATAGAACTTTTTCCCTTGTGATGAGGACTCTTAAGATTGCCTTTTAGGAGCTCCCTTTGTGGCTCAGTGGTTAATGAACCTGACTAGCATCCATGAGGGTGCAGGTTTGATCCCCGGCCTCACTCAGTGGACCTGGTGGTGTGGCTGTGGTGTAGGCTGGCAGCTGCAGCTCCAATTAGAACCCCTATC
This sequence comes from Phacochoerus africanus, assembly GCF_016906955.1. Lineage (NCBI taxonomy): Eukaryota > Metazoa > Chordata > Mammalia > Artiodactyla > Suidae > Phacochoerus > Phacochoerus africanus. The sequence goes on along the minus strand of NC_062560.1, from coordinate 1,357,797 downwards.
CTGGGAGCATCCATGTGCCAAGAGTGCAACACTAAAAAGCAAAAACAAAACGAAACAAAAAGCTAACTTTGAATAAGCTTGCTCTACAGTGTCCGGCCGTGCAGGTTACACGTATCCTGTTGGCCGTCACACCCCTAGGACTTAGTCATCCTCTAACTGGAGGGGGTCCCTTTGCACCAGCTTCCCCCAGTTCCCCCACCTCCCGCAACCACAAGGCTCATCTAGTTCTCTGACTCTCACTTGGATATTCTTGGGTGTTTTGTCTTGGCTGTTACCTACAAGGGAGTTTACTTCCAGAGACTTGGGCTTGGCTCAGGAGGCTGCACCGCCCTGCCTGTGTCCCTGAGATGCTGTCTGCAGACGGTTTCCTCTGGGGCTGAGGGTCCTTCTTGACTGGTTTCCGCTCCAGCTGAGAGGTGGGAGGGGTGAGGCCAGAGTCTGGGACCCAGCAGTGTTGTGTTTTACACCTGAGGGACCCTGCTTCCTCCTCCTGCAGGAGGACAATCCGGGCATGAGTGGGAAGCCCCCAGAGGGGACATGTTACCCCACAAGGGAAACCCCTGTCCCCACTCCAGGGACAACCTAAGAAGGAGGTATGTAGCCTCTACCCCTGTTTTCTAGGCACTCAGATCCCCAAAGCCTTGGAATCTGTGAAGGGATAAGATCTTTTGAAAGCTGACCTGGTGATTCCCCCAGCCCCTCCCCCGCCCCCCACCGGGCCTTGGGGATGGAGCTGGTTGCCATGGAGACCAGCCTGGACTGGAGGGTTGGCTTCTGCAACCAGCCCCCTGACCCCCCAGGACAGGTGAGGGGCTGGAGGTGGAGTTTAATCCCCTACGGCCAGTTGATTTCATCCATCCTCAAGCCCACAGTCCTGGGCACCCAAACTCTCCCCTGTGTTGAGAGAAAACGATGCACCAGCTTGAAGTTGAGAATTAGGTTTTATGGAGTGGACAGGATTGAGGCTGTCCATGCAGAAGCCAGCGTCTGGGAGATCAGTGAGGGGCCAGGGAGGAACCAGGATATGTAGGAGCTTGTGCTGGAAAATGGAAAAAACAACCTGTACTCCCCTCATGAAAACACGACGTCATTCAACCAGGCCCCTCAAGGTAAGGACCTGGGCACTTTTCTCTGCGCCAGAAGAGCCAGCATGAGGCTGGTGTCCGCCCTGGCCTCTGGCAGGCTCCTGTGGGGGTGGAGGCAGCGGTGGATGGCTGAGTGCCCACAGCACCCCTAATTCCTGAGGCAGGATTTCCTCATTCCCACCTGCCACTGCTGTCCACAGAGGATGCGGTGGCCACCGAGCCTGCAGCCCCTACAGCTGCCCCAGATGCTGCCCCTGAGGGGCCGCAGGTGGAGACCAACAGGACGCTGGCCCCAGACCACTAAGGTGCACCTCCAGGAACTGACGTCCACGAGCCCAGACTCTGGGGACGTCCCCCACACAGAAAAGCACGCAGTCCAAGAACTTGGCGTGTCTGCTTTCCCCATGGAAGTCCTCTTTCCGTGGATGTTGGACAATGCGGATTGTTTTCCAGCAAACACGCCTGTGTGTGCTGGCTCCTCCCTGGCCTCTTGGGACCCGTCTGCCAGAGAAATCTGCAGGCTGCCTCCTGGGCTGCCGTCCTCAGGACTCTCCCAGTGGCACCTCATTCTCAGCCTCAGGGTTGGGCATGGTTTCCAGTTGGCAGTGGGAAGCCTCCCTCAGAATCCCTGGCCTGAGGGGTTCAGAGAGTGTCTGGGTTGGGGAGCAGCGGGAGGGGCCGGAGGAGGCCACGCCCTGCCCCACTCAGGCACCCACCTGGGGGTGCCCAGTTGGCATCCTGTCCTAACAGACCTGTAGTTTAATGAGTGCATTGTTTTTCTGAGTTCCACGGGCCTCTGTAGGGTTGACTTAAATATGCACAACTTAAAAGCTGAGAGTTCCATTAGATTTGGGGCCAAATGAGGACTAGAGCCTGGGAGGCAGCATCTCAGGAGCCCTGAGAAACCGGTGGCCCCAAAGAGGCAGAGGAGGGTAGTGGGTCTGTGATCTTGGTGAGGGGGGAGGTCCATGCAGCCAGGCACCCCTTCTACAGAAGGTCACCGCTGGTCACGAGGAGCAGACGTCACCTCAAAGGATGTCGGTGCTTTTCTAGGCACGAGGAGATGCAAGACTCGGGCTGCTGAAACCTTCTCCTGAAAACCTCTAACCCCCGGAGCCCTGTTCTGCCAGGTTTCCCAGATGACAGGTCCCCCTCCTAGTGCCCATGCTGAGCTCCTTTCAGAGGGGTTGAGGGTTGGCAGCTGCAGCCGCTCAGGATTCAATCCGTGTAGAGGCAGGTGGCACATGCCCGTCTCCAGCTCCCAGGAGGAGATGATGGAACCTGGCACGGGGGTCCTGGGAAGGGGAAAAGGGAACCTTGAACCAGAATGGGTGCTGGGAACTTCCAGTTCATACCTGGTCACTCAGAAGCACTAGTGACCTGCCAGGACGGTCAGATGTGGCCAGTTTTACAGGCGAAGCCCTTGACCTCTGGGGTCAGACCCTCGCTCCAAGACACTGTCTGGACTGAGTACCATTAATTCCCTTGCAGAAGGCCTGTGTGGCATCTCAAAACTTGGAGAACGGTTAGATTCGGGGGTCAGCAGTCTTGAGAGTATGATGCTATCTGAACAGGGAAGCCCCTCCCACCTGCCCCCCCCCAAGCCCTGCTGCTTGTGACTGTCTCATGAGTGAGTTCCATGCACCTACCCCTTGGCCAAAGGTCTGCTTTTTGTGAAAAACACCTACGTATAGAGTTCCCATGTGACTCCGCAGGTGAAAGATCCAGCGTGGTCACTGTGGTGCCATGGGGTGGATCCCTGGCCCGGGCACTTCCACATGCCGCTGGCGAGGTTAAAAAATTTCTCTCTGTAGAGTAGTGTGTGTCTGCTGATGCTGCATTCCTCATTCCTCCCCTCTCTCTTCCCTTGGCAAGTCTGCTTTCTGTGTCTGTTAGTCTGTTTCTGTTCTGTAGGTCAGGGCGTCTGTGCCCTATTTTAGATTCCCCACGCATGTGGTCTCACGGGGTGTTTCTTTCTCTGTCTGACTTCCTTCACTTAGGAGGAGGGTCTCTAGGTCCATCCATGCTGCTGCGAATGGCATGCTTTCATTCTTTTTGAGGGCTGAGTAATACTCCACCGTGTGTATGGACCACAGCTTCTTACTATCTTCTCTCGTGCTCTATCCCAAGAGACTGGATAGAGTTCCCTGTGCTGGACAGCAGGACCTCAGCTTATCCTTCTGTATGTACATATATTTCTGGGTTTGCTCCTGGGCTCTTCCTTTTCTTAGGGCTGCACCCGTGGCATATGGAGGTTCCCTGGCTAGGGGTCAAAGAGGGGCTATAACTGCCGGCCTTTGCCACAGCACCGCTGGGTCTGAGCCTTGTCTGCTGCCTACAACACAGCTCACACCAACACGGATCCTTAGCCTACTGATCGAGGCCAGGGGTGGAACCCACAACCTCAGGTTCCTAGTTGGATTCATTTCCACTGTGCCACAAGGGAACTCCTGCTTGTCCATTCTCAGTGTCATACGTTGCATCTACTCACCCCACAGTCCCCGTCCATCCCACTCCCTCCCCCTTGGTGACCACACGTCTGTTCCCCATGTCTGTGGCTCTGTGTCTGTTCTGTAGACAGGTTCATTTGTGCCAGATTTTAGATTCCAGACACAAGTGATCTCCTGTGGTATTTGTGTGTGTCTGACTGACTTCACTTAGTGTGAGAATCTCTAGCTCCAACCATGTTGCTGCGAATGCCCTCATTTCATTGTATTTCATGGCTGATAGTCCACTGTGTGCGTATTTACTGAGGCTCTGCTTTGGGGGCAACATTTTGAGGTGCAGGCCCCCTACATCCCCTGTGCTCCCTCCAGAGGCTCCAGGGGAGGGTCCATCCTGCCTCTGCCAGCTTCTGGGGGCTCCAGGTGGCCCTGGGCTGGTGGCCACCTCCCTCCCATCTCTGTCCCCATCTCAAGTGGCTTCTCTTCTGTGTCTGGGTCTCCTCTTCTGTCTCTTAGGAAGACACTGTCCTGGGATGGAGGGCCCCCCCTTCTCCAGGAGAACCTCCTTTCACACCCTTCCCATGGCTTCTCCTATGTGTCTTCTCTGTTAGAAGGACACGTGTTATGAGATTTAGGGGCCACCTTCATCCATGAGGACCTGGTCCCTGGCACCCAGACCCCAAAACCGTAGCACTTTCTTGATCCCTTTGAGCAGAGCACCTGTGGTTTTTCCTAAGAAAGCCAAGCACACCTGTTTCTGCTAATTAGGTGGGACCGCTTGTCTGAGGAACCATCCACGTGGTGAGATGGTTGGCTTTTTTAGCTCCACCCCCAACCTCCAGGGCTAAGGCTTTTCCCCTGTAGAGGGGAACCTCCCTAAAAAAAAGGGTTCATAGAGCTTCTGGGTTGGGGAGCCCACAGTTGGGAGAATGCTGTACCCCACACTCCATGGAGATAGAAGCCCCTGAATGTGAGACCCTCACCCACTCTCACCCCAACCTCGCCCTCCCCCTCTGGCTGTTCACCCCTTTATCAGCAACAGGTAAGTCACAGGTTTTCTGACCTCTGTGGGGAGGGCACCCTCCCTCTGCAGGCCGTTATACGGAAGTGGGGGTGATCTGGGCCCCGCCTGTGGTTGGTGTTGGGGTGGGGGCTGTTTGCGGTGGCTGGGCCCCCCTCTCGACACACGTTTGCATCAACTCGGGGTTGTTTTGGAGGTGAATCAAATTGAAGGCCACCCAGCTGGGGCCCAAAGGGAACTGGAGGATTCCTTGGGGTGGATACAGAGCACGTTGGGTGTCAGAAGCCCTGTGAGCAGAGAAACAATTTTTCTTTACCAAGCAAAACTGTGTTTATGCATGTTGAGCAAACACCTCCACCTGGAGGACCTCCCTGATTTCTCCCTTTCCCTGTGAGCCTTTCTTTCTTAAAAAGTCAGAAGCAGTCAGTTCAAGCACCAATTAGATCATTCCCGAACCTGCTTCGCACCCTTGGTGGTTTCCCTGGAAGTTAGAAAAAGACAAGTGGCTTCCCCTGTCCTGCTGACTGAGGCGGGGTGGCTGGTGCAGGGCGGCACGGATTTGGAACATGCTTTCGGGCTGGTGGCAACCACCTCCCCTGGTACATCTCAGGTCATAATCTGTGTGCTATGGCTTCACGACATTGACAATATTTCATGACTTGTGTGTGACACAGGGAAGGGATGACAACACTGGGGACTCGTCCTTGTGCCCAACCATCTAAGAGCAGACACTTTGCTTTTGCAAGACTGAGGGTCATCGTCTCTGGAAATAAAGCTGCCTGTTAAGTTTTTCCTAACAGGTGTCTCTGCAATGTAAGATTGCATGTGTTGAGTCTCGAGGAAGTAACAGTAACACCTGTGATTTGTAGTCTTTGTATTTTTGGTTTTTGGGGGTGGTGGTAATTAATGACCACAAATCACATGGGGTAAAACCACAGCATCCATCCTCCCCCATCCTGGAGAGCCGAGGTCTAAGGCCAAGGGGTCCCAGGGCTGTGTTCCCCCCAGAAGCTCTGGGGAGGTCCCTTCCTGCCCCTTCCAGGTCTGGGTGCTCCAGCTGGCCCTGGGCTGGTGGCCACCTCCCTCCCGGCTCTGGCTCCATCTTCTTGTGGCTTCATCTCTTTTGTGATAATTATTCCATTGAAGGAGCATCTTCATCCTTCAGGATCTGGTCCCTCGCACAGAGCTCGAAGAACCTTAGCAATTTCTTGATCCCTTTGAGGAGAGCAACTCTTGTGGTTGTTCCTAAGAAACCCAAGCACACCTGTGTTCATGCTCATGTGACTTATGCTAATGAGGTGGGGCTGGTTGCCAGAGGAACCAACAAGGTGATTAAAGGGTTGGCTTTTTAAGCTCCTCCCCAAACCTCGGGAGTTGCTGAGGGGCCAAGGCTTTAACCAGTCCTACTTGGCAGAAGCTCCCTAAAAAGGGGTTCATAGAGCTTCCAGATGGGGGTGCCCACAGTTGGGAGGGTGCTGCACCCCAAACTCCATGAAGACAAGCTGCTGCGGGTGGGGACTCCCCCAACCTTGCTCTTGCCCTCCTCCTCTGGGTGTTGGCCTCTTTATGAGCAACAGGTAAGTCAAGTGTTTGCGGGGGGCTGTGGGGACCCTGTGGTGGAGTTGGGACAGAAGTGTGGGTGACCTGGATCCTGCCTGTGGTTGGTGGTGAGGTGGGGACAGTGTTGGGGCCCTGGGGCCCCCTCAATACATGTTTTCCACAGCTCAGGGTCCTTCCAGAGGTAGATTGAATTGGAGGACACCCAGCTGGGGTCCAAAGGGAAGTGGAGGATTCCTTGGTGTGGAAATGCCCCACGCTGGGTGTCAGAAGTGCTGTGAGCAGGGAAATCATTTTCTTTTTACAGTGAAATGTGTTTCCGCTTTTCGATCAAACACCTTCTCCTGGCAGACCTCCAAGATTCATGACTTGCGTCTGACACAGGGAAGTGGTGACCACAGTGGGGACTCGTCCCTGTGCCCAACCGTCTAAGAGTAGACGCTTTGCTTTTGCAAGACTGAGGATCACAGACTCGAAAAGTAAATAGTTTCCTGTTTTTTGGTTTCTCCGGACAGGTGTATCTCTGCAATGTAAGATTGCATGTGTTGACTCTCATGGAATGAGAGATGATTTTCCTTGCTCTATAAATTGGTTTCAGGCGTGGGGGGGAGGTTGTGATAATAAAGGACCACGAATCACGTGGGGTAAAACCCCAGGAACCCACGTTCCCCCAGCCTGGAGAGTAAATGTCTGAGGTCAAGGGGTCCCAGGGCCGCGCTCCCTCCAGAGGCCCCGGGGAGGGTCCGTCCTGCCTCTTCCAGCTTCTGGGGGCTCCAGGCGGCCCTGGGCTGGTGGCCACCTCCCTCCTGTCTCTGCCTCCGTCTCCCCATGGCCTCTCTGCATGGTCGCTTTTGTTAGAAGCCCCCTTGTTAGGGATTTAGGGAGCATCTTCCTCCATGAGGACCTGGTCCCTGCACACAGCTCCTAAAACAGTAAAACTTTCTTGATGCCTTTGAGCAGGGCATCTTTGGTTTTTCCTAAGAAAGCCAGGCTCACCTGTTCATGCTAATGAGGTGGGACTGGTTGCCAGAGGAACCCACCAGGTGAGGAAAGGGTTGGCTTCTTTAGCTCCACCCCAACTTCCAGGGCTGCTGAGGGGCCAAGGCTTTAGTCCGTCCTGCCAAGTGTGAATCTCCCTACAATATTTGTTCGGAGAGCTTCCAGGCTGGGGAGCCCACAGTTGGGAGGGTGTTGGGCCGTACACTCCATGGGGCCAGAAGCTCCTGCATGTGGGACTCCCCAGACCTTGCCCTGCACCTCCTCCGTGGGTGTTGACCTCTTTATGAGCAACAGGTAAGTCACGTGTTTCCTGAGTTCTGTGAGGGGGCCGTGGAGACCCTGTGATGTAGTTGGGGCAGAGGTGTGGGTGACCTGGACCCCCGCCTGAGGTTGGTGGTGAGGTGGGGACAGCCCTGGGGGGCCTGGGGCCTCCTCTCGACACACGTTTGTCCCAACTCAGGGTCCTTTGAGAGGTGAACTGTACTGGAGGACCCCCAGCTGGGGTCCGAAGGGAACTGGAGGATTCCTTGGTGTCGAAATGAGCCACATTGGGTGTCAGAGGAACTGTGAGCGGGGAAATATTTTTCCTTTAACAATAAAATATTTCTGCTTTTCCATCAAAAACGTCCTGGCAGACCTCCGAGATCTCACCCTTTTCCCTCTTAGCCATTCTTCTGTCTAATCAGTGATTTCTGTAAAACACCAATTAATTCGTGTCTGTACCTACCTCAAACCCTGGGCTGTTTTCGTGGTTGTTAGAAAAGGACAAAGGGCTTCACCTGTTCCGCCTACCGGAGGCGGGCGTCTAGTGAAGGGTGGGCACGGATATGGAACACGCTTTCGGGCTGGGGGCACTGACCTCCCCCAGGTACATCTCAGGTTATAATCTGTGTGCTATGGCTTCAAAATGTTGACAGTATTTCATGACTTGGGTCTGACACAGGCAAGAGGTGACAACACTGGGGACTAGTCCCTGTGCCCGACCGTCTAAGAGCAGACACTTGGCTTTTTCAAGGCTGATGCTCACATCTGTAAATAGTTACCTGGGTCGTTTCTCCTGACAGGTGTATCTCTGCAAGTTAATTGTGCATGGTTGATTCCCCGTGTAGGTAGGGACTGGTGGTCTTTGCTGTGTAAATTGGTTTTGGAGGGGGCAGGGGTGATAATGAACGCAAATCACGTGGGTTCAAATCACAGGAACCCACTCTCCTCCCTTCTGGGGACCAGACATCTGAACTCAAGGGGTCCCAGGGCTGTGTTTCCCCCCAGAAGCCCCAGGGAGGTCCCTTCCTGCCCCTTGCAGGTCTGGGTGCTCCAGCTGGCCCTGGGCTGGTGGCCACCTCCCTCCCATCTCTGGCTCCATCTTCTTGTGGCTTCGGCTCTGTGTCATCTCTTTTGTGATAAACATAGTTTCTCGACTGAGGGAGCATCTTCATCCTTGAGGACCTGGTCCCTTGCACAGAGCTCGAAGAACCTTAGCAATTTCTTGATCCCTTTGAGGAGAGCATCTTTTTGTTATGCCTAAGAAACCCAAGCACACCTGTGTTCATGTTCCTGCAACTTATGCTAATGAGGTGGGCTGGTTGCCAGAGGAACCCACCAGGTGATTCAAGGGTTGGCTTTTTAAGCTCCACCCCAAACCTCGGGAGTTGCTGAGGGGCCAAGGCTTTAATCAGTCCTACTTGGCAGAAGCTCCCTGAAGAGGGGTTCATAGAGCTTCCAGTCTGGGGAGCCCACAGTTGGGAGGGTGCTGCACCCCAAACTCCATGAAGACAAGCTGCTGCGGGTGGGGACTCCCCCAACCTTGCTCTTGCCCTCCTCCTCTGGGTGTTGACCTCTTTATGAGCAACAGGTAAGTCAAGTGTTTGTGGGGGGCCGTGGGGACCCTGTGGTGGAGTTGGGACAGAAGTGTGGGTGACCCGGATCCTGCCTGTGGTTGGTGGTGAGGTGGGGACAGTGTTGGGGCTCTGGGGTCCCCTCTCAGTACACGTTTGCCACAACTTGGGGTCCCTTGAGAGGTAAATTGGACACCCAGCTGGGGTCCAAAGGGAAGTGGAGGATTCCTTGGTGTGGAAATGCCCCACGCTGGGTGTCAGAAGTGCTGTGAGCAGGGAAATAATTTTCCCTTAACAGTGAAATGTGTTTCTGCTTTTCCACAAACATCTCCTTCTGGCAGACCTCCGAGATCTCAGCCTTCTCCCCGTTACCTATTCTTCTCTCTATAATCAGAGGAGTCTGTAAAACACGAATTAGATCCTGTCCTCATGTGCTTCACACCCCTGGTGGATTTCATGGCTGTTAGAAAAGGACAAACGGCCTCAGCTCTCCTGCTGACTGAGGCAGGGTGGCTGGGGAAGGGCGGTCACAGATTTGGATACACTTTGGGCTGCTGGCAACCACCTCCCCTGGTACATCTCAGGTTATAATCTGTGCTGTGGCTTCATGACCTTGACGTTATTTCATGACTTGTGTCCGACACAGGGAAGAGGTGACCACAGTGGGGCCTCGTCCCTGTGCCCAAATGTCTAAGTAGATGCTTTGCTTTTGCAGGACTGTGGCTCGCAGACTCTATAATAGTTACCTGTTTTTTGGTTTCTCCGGACAGGTGTGTCTACGAAATTTAATTTTGCATGTGTTGACTCTCATGGAATGAGAGATGATTTTCCCTGCTCTATACATTGGTTTCAGGCATGGGGGGAGGTTGTGATAATAAAGGACCACGAATCACGTGGGGTAAAACCCCAGGAACCCACGTTCCCCCAGCCTGGAGAGTAAATGTCTGAGGTCAAGGGGTCCCAGGGCCGCGCTCCCTCCAGAGGCCCCAGGGAGGGTCCGTCCTGCCTCTTCCAGCTTCTGGGGGCTCCAGGCGGCCCTGGGCTGGTGGCCACCTCCCTCCTGTCCCTGCCTCCGTCTCCCCATGGCCTCTCTGCATGGTCGCTTTTGTTAGAAGCCCCCTTGTTAGGGGTTTAGGGAGCATCTTCCTCCATGAGGACCTGGTCCCTGCACACAGCTCCTAAAACAGTAAAACTTTCTTGATGCCTTTGAGCAGGGCATCTTTGGTTTTTCCTAAGAAAGCCAGGCTCACCTGTTCATGCTAATGAGGTGGGGCTGGTTGCCAGAGGAACCAACTAGGTGATTAATGGGTTGGCTTTTTAAGCTCCACCCCAAACCTCGGGAGTTGCTGAGGGGCCAAGGCTTTAACCAGTCCTACTTGGCAGAAGCTTCCTAAAAAGGGGTTTATAGAGCCTCCAGATTGGGGAGCCCACAGTTGGGAGGGTGCTGCACCCCAAACTCCATGAAGACAAGCTCCTGCACGTGGCAGTCCCCCAACCTTGGCCTCGTCCCCCTCCTCTGGGTGTTGACCTCTTTATGAGCAACAGGTAAGTCACGGGTCTCCTGAGTTGTGTGAGGGGGGCCGTGGGGAGCCTGTGGTGGAGTTGGGACAGAGGTGTGGGTGACCTGGACCCCCGCCTGTGGTTGGTGGTGAGGTGGGGAGAGTCTTGGGGGCCTGGGGCCCCCTCTCCATACACACTGGCACCAACTCTGGGTCCTTTGAGAGGTGAATTGATTGGTAGGACACGCAGCTGGGTTCGGAAGGGAACTAGAAGATTCCTTGGTGTGGAAACGCCCCACACTGGGTGTCAGAAGCCCTGTGAGCAGAGAAACAACTTTAACAATGATCAGTGTGTTTTCACCTTTCGAGCAAACACCTCCGCCTGGAGGACCTCCCAGATTTCTCCCTTTCCCCTGTAAGCCTTTCTTTCTTGTCTCATCGGAGCCAGTCATCTCAAACACCAATCAGATGGTGCCTGTACCTGCTTAGACCTCTCGGCCCTTTTCCTGCCTGTTAGGAAAGGACAGTTGGCTTCACCTGATCTGCTGACCGAGGCTTCTCCTCTGTATCATCTCTGTTGTGCTAAACACACTTCTTACTGGATTTAGGGCCCCCCTTCATCCATGAGGACCTGGTCCCTGCACTCAGCTCCCCAAACCATAGCGAATTCTTGAGTGATCCCTTTGAGGAGAGCATCTTTTTGTTATGCCTAACAAACCCAAGCACACCTGTGTTCATGCTCATGGGACTTATGCTAATGAGGTGGGGCTGGTTGCCAGAGGAACCCACCAGGTGATTCAAGGGTTGGCTTTTTAAGCTCCACCCCAAACCTCGGGGGTTGCTGAGGGGCCAAGGCTTTAACCAATCCTACTTGGCAGAAGCTCCCTAGAAAGGGGTTCATAGAGCTTCCAGACTGGGGAGCCCACAGTTGGCAGGGTGCTGAACCCCAAACATCCATGAAGATAAGCTCCTGCACGTGGGGACTCCCCAAACCTTGCTCTTGCCCTCTTCTGGGTGTTGATCTCTTTATGAGCAGAAGGTAAGTCACGTGTCTCCTGAGTGGTGTGTGGGGGGGCTGTGGAGACTGCGTAGGAGTTGGGACAGAAGTGTGGGTGACCTGCCCACCCTGCCTGTGGTTGGTGAGGTGGGGACAGTAGTGGGGCCTGGGGCTCCCTCTCGATACTCGTTTGCATCACCTCGGGGTCATTTCCGAGGTGAATTGGAGGACACCCAGTCGGTATCCGAGGGGGACTGGAGGATTCCTTGGCATGGAAATGCCCCACGCTGGGTGTCAGCAGTGCAGTGAGCAGGGAGATCATTTTTCTGTAACAATGAAATGTGTTTCTGCTTTTTCAAAAACACTTCCTCCTGGCAGACCTCCGAGATCTCGCCCTTTCCCCTATTACCAGTTCTCTCTAATCGAAGTCTCTAGAAACCAATTAAGTCGTGTTCGTACCTGCTTCAGACACTCTGTGGTTTTCATGGCTGTTAGAAACAAATGGCTTCACCTGTCCTGCTGACAAAGGAAGGGTGGCTGGTGCAGTGCAGGCATGGATTTGGAACACGCTTTGGGGCTGGGGCATCGACCTCCCCCAGGTACCTCTCAGGTTATAATCGGGGTTCTACGGCTTCAGGACATGGACACTATTTCATGACTTGGGTCTGACACAGGGAAGAGGTGACAACACTGGGGACTTGTCGATGTGCCCGACCGTCTAAGAGCAGATGCTTTGCTTTTTCAAGGCTGAGGCTCACATCTGTAAACAGTTACCTGGCTCGTTTCTCCTGACAGGTGTTTCTCTGCAAGTTAATTTTCACGTGTTGATTCTGACGTATGTACAGATGGGTCTTCTTTGCTCTGTAAATTGGTTTTGGAGGGTGGGGGTGATAATGAACGCAAATCACGTGGGTTCAAACCCAGGAACCCACCCTCCTCCATCCTGGGGACCACCTATCTGAAGTCAAGGGGCCCCAGGACTGGGCTCCCTCCAGAAGGAGGCTCCCTCTGGGGGCTCCAGACAGCCCTCGGCTGCAGGTCACCTCTCTCCCGTCTGTGCCTCCATCTGCCCGTGGCTTCTCCTCTGTGTTTCCTCTTGTGTCTCTTAGGAGGACACTGTCCTTGGATGGAGGGCCCCCTCCTCCAGGAGGACCTCCTCTCAGACCCTTCCTGTGGCTGCTCTGTGCCTTCTCTGTTGGGACACTTGGTGGCCCCTAAATGTAGTCACTTCACCCACGAGGACTTGGTCCCTGGCACACAGGTCGTAAAACCATAGCAATGTCTTAATGCCTTTGAGCAGAGCATCCCTGGTTTTTCCTAGGAATCCCAAGCTCACCAGTTTATGCCAATGAGGCAGGACTGGTTGGCAGAGGAACCAACCAGGTGATGAAAAGGCTGGGTTTTTAGCTCCACCCCCGACCTCCAGAGCTGCTGAGGGGCCAAGGCTTTAATCAGCCCTACGGAGGGGAACCTCCCTAAATCAAGGGTTCAGAGAGCGTCTGGATTGGGGAGCCCACAGTTGGGAGGGGGCTGCACCCCAATTCCATGGAGACAGAAGTTCCAGCACGTGAGACCCACACCCGCCTCACCCTGGGCTTCCCCGTCTGGCTGTTCACCCCTTGCTGAGCAACAGGTAAGTCTCATGTTTCCTGAGTTCTGGGGGGCACCCTCCATGTGCAGGAGGTTGGACAGAAGTGTGGGAGACTTGGGTCCCCGCCGGTGGTTAGTGGTGAGATGGGGGTGGTCCTGGGGGCTGGGCCCTTCTCTGCTGGGTATTTGCCCACTCGGGGCCCTTTCTGAGGCGAATTGAATTGGAGGACCCCCAGCTGGGGTCCAAAGGGACCTGGAGGATTCCCTGGTGAGGAAATGCCCCACGCTGGGTGTCAGAAGCACTGTGAGCAGAGAAACAATCTTCCTTTCACAATGAAGTGTTTCTGCTTTTCCATCAAACACCTCCCCCTGGCAGACCTCCGAGATCTCACCCTTTCCCCTGTTAGCCATTCTTCTCTAATCAGAGTGATTTCTCCAAAACACCAATTAATTCGTGTCTGTACCTGCTTGAAACCCTCGGGTGTTCTCATGGTTGTTAGAAAAGGACAAAGGGCTTCAGCTGTCCTGCTGACCGAGGTGGGGTGGCTGATGCAGTGCAGGCACAGATTTAAACCCGTTTTGGGTCTGGCGGGAATGACGTGCCCCAGATACATCTCGGGACAGTGTTGTATGACTTGTGTCTGACACAGGAAAGAGAGGACAACCCTGGGGATGAGTCAGTGTGCCCAGCCGTCTAAGAGCAGATGCCCTGCTTTTGCAAGGCTGAGGCTCTCCGTCTCTGTAAATAAATCGTTCCCTGTCTCTGGATTCTCCCGACAGGTGCATTCCTGCCGCAGAACTTTGCCTGGGTTGATTGTCATGGAAGTGGAGATGGGTTTTCTTTGCTCTAGAAATTGGTTTTGTGTGGTCTGAGGTCAAGGGGTCCCAGGGCTCTGCTCCCTTCAGAGGTGCCAGGGGAGGGTCCTTCCTGCCTCATCCAGCTTCTGGGGTCTCTAGGCAGCCCTGGGCTAGCGGTCACCTCCCTCCTGGCTCTGCCTCCGTCTTCCTGTGTCGTCTCTTAGGAGGACACTGTCCTTGGAGGGAGGGCCCCCCCTCATCCAGGAGGGTCTCCTATCACACCCTTCCTGTGGCTGCTCTTGTGTCCTATCTGTTATAGGCACACTCATGACTGGAGGCAGGGCTCATCTTCATGAGGATCTGGTCCCTAGAACACAGCTCCTGAAACCCTAGCCATTTCCTGAGAGATACCTTTGAGCAGAGCCTCTTTGACTATTCCTGAGAGACCCAGGCTCACTTGTTGAGGCAAGTGAGATTTATGCTAATGAGATTTATGCTAATGAGGCAGGGCTGGTTGCCAGAGGAACCCACCTAGAGGTTGGATTGGTTGGCTTTTGAGCCCCACCCCCAACCTCCAGAGCTGCTGAGGGGCCAAGGCTTTTCCAGTCCTGCCTAGTGGAAGGAACCTCCCTCCAAAGGGGGTTCAGAGAGCTTCTGGGTTGAGCTTACAGCTGGGTGGGTGCTGCACCCCCAACTCCTAGGAGACTGAAGCTTCTGCTTGTGGGACCCGCCGCCACCCCCAGGTCCTCCTCTGGCTTTTCTGGGACAATAGTGAATTCACGAGGTTCCTGAGGTCTGTGACGAAGGCTGGGGGGACCCTCCATCTGAAGTAGGTTGGGCAGAAGTGTGGGGGACCTGGGCCTGTGGTTGGTGGTGCAGCGGGGGCAGTCTTGGGGGTTCGGGCCCCCGTCTATCTCAGCATTGGCACCAACCCGGTCCTTTCTGAGGTGACCTGAACTGGAGGACACCCAGCTGGGGTGCGAAGGGACCTACTGGATTCCTTGGTGTGGAAACGCCCCACGTTGGGGGTCAGAAGCTCTCTGAGCAGAGAAATAATTTTTCTTCAACAATTAAATGTTTCCACTTTTCCATCAAACACCTCGTGGCCGACCTCCGAGATCTCACTTTTTTCCCTGTTAGCCATTTTTTCTCTGTAATCAGAGCGAATTCTCTAGACCCCCAATTAGACTGCGTCCTTAGGTATTTCAAACCCTCGCAGATTTTCATGGCAGTCAGAAAAGGACAAATGGCTTCACCTGTCCTGCTGACCGAAGCGGGGTGGCTGGTGCAGGGTGGGCACGGATTTGGAACACACTTTGGGGCTGCTGGCTGCGACCTCCCCCTGGGTGCACCTCAGGACAATGTTCTAATACTTGTCTGACCCGGGAAAGAGAGGACCACACTGGGGACTCTTCCCTGGGCCCAGCTGCCTAAGAGCGGGCACTCTGCTTTTGCAAGGCTGAGGCTCACAGTCTCTGGAAATAAGTAGTCAGCTATCTCTGGCTTCTCCTGCCAGATGGATCTCTGCCGCATAACTGCATGTGTTGAGGCTCATGGAAGTCGAGATGGGTTTTCTTTGCTCTGGAATTTGGTTTTGTGGGCTTGTGATAATGGCCACAAATCACACAGGTTAACACCCCAGGGACCCACCCTCCCCCAGCCCTGGAGACCAGACGACTGAGGGCAAGGGGTCCCAGGGGCGTGCTCTCTCCAGAGGCTCCGGGGAAGGGTCCTTCCAGTTTCTGGGGCTCCAGGCAGCCCTGGGCTGCTGGTCCCCTCACTGCCCACTCCATCTACACATGGCTCTTCCTCTGTGTCGTCTCTATTGTCTCAGGAGGACATTGTCCTTGGATGGAGGGACCCCTCATCCAGGAGGACCTCCTCCCAGACCCTGCCCGTGGCTTCTCTGTGTCTCCTCTACTGTCTCTTAGGAGGACATTGTCCTTGGGTGGAGGGACCCCTCATCCAGGAGGACTTCCTCCCATGGCTTCTCTGCATCCTCTCTGTTATGAGGCCTCTGATGACAGCCTTCAGGGCTGAGTTTCATGCATGAGGATCTGGTCCCTAGAACACAGCTCCCAAAACCCTAGCCATTTCCTGAGGGAGACCTTTGAGCAGAGCATCTCTGACTACACCTGAGAAACCCAAGCTCACCTGTGTGTGTGCTACTGAGATTTATGCTAGTGAGGTGGGGCTGGTTGCCTGAGGAACCCACCTAGAGGTTAGAAGGTTGGCTTTCTAGCCCCACCCCCACTCTCCGGAGTTTCCAAGGGGCCAAGGCTTCTCAGTCCTGCCAAGGGGAACCTCCCTGCAAAAGGGACTCGGCTTCCGGGTTGGGGAGCCTACAGTTGGGAGGGTGTTGCACCCCAAGCTCCACAGGGACAGCAACTTCTGCAGGTGGGGGGGCTTCCCCCGATCTCGCTCTCCGCCTCCCCCGATCTCGCTCTCCGCCTCCCCCGATCTCGCTCTCCGCCTCCCCCGATCTCGCTCTCCGCCTCCCCCGATCTCGCTCTCCGCCTCCCCCGATCTCGCTCTCCGCCTCCCCCGATCTCGCTCTCCGCCTCCCCCTCTGGCTGTTCACCCCTTGATGAGCAGCAGAGAAGTCCCATGTTGCCTGAGTTCTGTGTGGTGGGGGCTCGGGAACCCTGTGTCTGCAGGAGGTTGGACAGAAGTTGGGGTGATCTGGGCCCCTGCCTGTGGTTGATGGTGAGGTGGGGCCAGTCCTGGGGGCTGGGCTGCTGCCAACTGGGGGGTCGTTTCCGAGGTGAATTGAAGTAGAGGACACTCAGCTGGGGTCCGAAGGGAACTGGGGGATTCCTTGGTGTGGAAACGCCCCACTTGGGTGGCAGAAGCACCGTGAGGCCTCAACTTTGAGAAACGCCCCTAGGTCGTGAGTCCCTGTGACCGACCCAGGGCAACCCGGTGTTAAGGCGGGATGTGCAGGGTAGCTCAGGGTCTGGGCGTTGGGATCTTGGCAAAGGCAAGCATTTTCTCAGCTCAAGATGCTGCACATGGTCTGGGCGAAGCCAACGCCCTGTGGCTTGGAGGAATCGACAAGAGCATTCAGGAGTTCCTGCAGCGGCTCAGCAGGAATGACTGGTGTCCATGAGGACGTGGGTTCAATCCCTGGCCTCGATCAGTTGGTTAAGGCTCCGGCACTGTCGTGAGCTGTGGTGTATGTGGGTCACAGAGAAGGGCCCGATCCAGCAAGGCTGTGGTGTAGACCAGTAGCCTCGGCTCCAGTGTGACCCCTGGCTTGGGAACCTCCATATAACACAGATCCAGCCCTAAAGGGAAAAAAGTGTTCATCTGAAGAATCCTGTGTGGGGGATGGGGTGTCCAGGAGACGTGGGGGTGACCTCAGGGTTTCATGACCAGATGGAGTTCACGGGCCTTGTTTGTGGTCTTTGATTTTGTGTGTTTTTGGCCTCACCCAAGGTATATGGAGGTTCCAAGCCAGGGGTTGAATCGGAGCTGTAGCCAGTGGTCTACACCACAGCCATAGCACCTTGGGATCCAAGCTGCATCGGCAACCTACACCACAGTGCAAGGTAACTTTGCATCCTTAACCCACTGAGCAAGGCCAGGGATTGAACCTGCATCCTCCTGGATGCTCGTCAGATTGGTTTCCGCTGAGCCTCGGCAGGACCTCCCTGGTCTTTGATGATTGTAATGTGACTCTGAGGGTCCCCATTTCTCCTATGCTAAGACAGTTGTTTTGGGCCCCTGAGGATTCGGGAAGAGGCTGTGTTTTAGTCATTGGTGTTGCCGGCCATTTCTGGAGCTGACAAGGGGCTCGGGGTCTTTATTGCTCAGCTGGCATCTTGGTCTTTGGCCCCCAGGGCTGAGCTCCTGCGAGGCCCCCAGGCTTCCTGCAACAGCCAGAAAGGCAGGGCTGCGTCCTCTCCATTGGAGCAAATACCTGGGCAGAGCTGTTTGAGTGGCTTTGTCACCTGCAGGTCACCCCAGTGCAGAGTGGAGAGTCTGGGCTTCTGAGGGAATTCTCACCCCTTGTAAGTCTTCTCACTTGGGTGGGAGAGCCTGTGAGGGCGAGGGGACCCCTCTCTGTACAGGTCTCTATGTGTTTATGTATCTGCTTCTGTGGTCCTGCACCTATGAGTCTCTGCAATTGTCTGTGTCTGTTCATTCCTGCATCTGCCTGTCTTTGACTATATTCCTGCACCTGTGTCTGTGTAGCAACTGTCTTACTGTATCCATGTGTCTTTTCAGTGTGTCTGCCTGTGTTTATAGGTTTGTGTCTATATCCCTGCATCTGTTGCTGTTTTTAGATCCCTGTATTTACATTCTCTCTATATTCCTGTCTGTGTTTCTATTCCTGCATCTGTGGGTCTGCTTATACATCTGTGTGTGTTCATAGGTCTTTGTGTGTCTATATTGATTCTGTGTCTGGGCCCCTGTGTTCTTAGGCCTGTGTATGTTTGTGTGTTTCCCTCTGTGTCTGTGCACACCCCTGTGGCCTCCCCCAGGCACCTCTCGGCAGCCCCTTGTCATTCTTCCTCCCCCCATGGCTGTGTCACCCAGGATGGTCTCTCTGGGCCCAGAGGGTTCTGCCCCTACAGCTTGATTTGGGGGGTGGTGATGCTGCATTTCCTGCAGGGCTGTGTGAGCCATGTTCCCTGCCCTGCGTGGTCCTTCTGTTTCAGGCAGTGAGGCCACAGGGCTGGGGTGGCTGGGATTGGACAGAAAGTAATTAGGAAGCAGAACACACAACTGTCTCCCCTCCTAAGAGAACAGCGCAGCCCTGCATGGGGACACTCTGGCTGGGAGGGTTCACAAGGCCATAAGGATGGCAGTGAAAAAGGTGTAGTTCAGAAGGGGTTCACTTGTTAAAATGCCTTTTTAAATTTTGATTTATGAATTAAAACTTATTTTAAAACTTTTAGAATTCTTTTAATTTTTAAAAGTTTGTTTATTGTGGCTGCCTGAGGCCTATGGAGTTTCCAGGCCAGGGATCAGATCTGAGCCACAACTGAAACCTCTATCACAATGCTGGGTCCTTAACCCACTGTGCCATCTGGGTGTCAAACCCACGTCGCAGGGCTCCAGAGATGCCACTGATCCTGTTGGCCCACAGTGGGAACTCCTCTATCCATTTTTATTTTTTTTGAACTTGTATTCCATTGGAGTATAGTGACTTACAGCGCTGTGTTTCAGGTGTATTGCAAAGGGTGTCAGTTACACATGTATCAGTTTGAGTATCTTACCTCGTGTAGATTATTATGGGATATTGAATATAGTTTCTTAGGCTGTACAGGAGAGCCTTGATGCTTACCGAGTTTATCTATACTAGTGTGTGTGTTGCTGATCCCAAACAACTAATTTATTCCTCCCCCAGCGGTTCTCCTTTGGTAACCATAGTTCTCTATGTCTGAGTCTCTTTTCTACATAAGTTCTTTGGTGTCATATGAGATTCCACATGGCAGTGAGCTCTGCTGGTGTTTCTCCTTCCCTTTCTGACCTACATCTGAGTATGATCACCTGTATGTGCATCCATGTTGCTGAAGATGGCATCACTTTATCCTTCTTTATGGCTGGGTAATATTCCATTGTGGGTATGGAGCACATCTTTTTTATTCATGCTCTGTCACTGGGCGCTTAGGTTGTTTCCATGTCTTGTCTATTGGGAATAGTGCTGCTGTGAACATAGGAGTGCAGGTATCTTTTCCAATTATGGCTTTTTCTGGACAGATGCCTGGAGTGGGATTGATGGATCATGTGGTCGTTCTATTTTCAGTTCTCTTGAGTTTGTTCTTTGGTGCTGGTGGTTTTTTTGTTTTTGTTTGTGTTTTTTTTGTCAGGGCCACACCTGCAGGCTATGGAAGTTCCCAGGCTAGGGTTCAGCTCAGATCTGTAGCTGCTGTTCTGTGCCACAGCCCCAGCCAGATCCTTAACCCACTGAGCAAGGCCAGGGATCAAACCCACATGCTCACGGATCCTACTCAAGTTCTTTTCACTGAGCCACGAGGGGGAACTCCCCCGTCTCATTTTCTACGAGTTGGTGTTTGGAATAGACCTTCAGCACTGTTCTAGTGCCCGTTACACAGCAGAGAGACTCCATGTTTCTAGACACACCTGACCCAAGTGTTCCTTCATGCCCGCTTACCTCCTGTTGGGTCTGACAAGTTGCACAAGTCTGCGGAGCTGCAAAGTACTGGTGAATATATTCTGCCCCCTTTCTTCCACGTTTGAGGTAGAAGAGACGCACAGCACCGGGTAAGCCTCGCGTGTCCAGCATGGCCATGTGACTTACATCGTGAGATGATGGCTAGAACAATTTTACGGAATGTCTATTTCCTGGAGAAACCCAAATCAAGACAGAAAAAAATTTTTTCCTTGTGATGAGAACTCTTAAGGTTGACTTTGAATAACCTGCTCTACAGTGTCCAGCCGTATAGGTTAAATGTATCCTCTTGGCCGTCACACCCCTAGGACTTAGTCATCCTCTAAGTGGAGGGGGTCCCTTTTTACCAGCTGCCCCCAGTTCCCCCACCTCCTGTGACCACAAGGCTCATCTTGTTTGCCTCACACTTGAATGGTGTTGGGTTTTGGTCTCGGACGTTACTTATAAGGGAGCTTTCTTCCAGAGGCTTGGGCTTGGCTCAGGAGGCTGCACTGTCCTGCCTGTGTCCCCAAGACGCTGTCTGCCGATGGTTTCCTCTGGGGCTGAGGGTCCTTCCTGACTGGGTTCTGCTCCAGCTGAGAGGTAGGAAGGGTAAGGCCAGAGTCTGGGACCGAGCAGTGTCGTGTCATATGCCTGAGGCACCCTGCTTCCTCCTCCTGCAGGAAGACAATTCTGGGTACGAGTGAGAAGCCCCCAGAGGGGACTGGTGACCCCACAGGGAAACCCCTGTCCACACTCCAGTGACAACCTAAGAAGGAGGTATGTAGCCTCTAGCCCTGTTTTCTGGACCCACAGCTTCCCAAAGCCTTGGAATCTGTGAAGGGATAAGGTCTTGTGTAGGCTGACCTGGGGGCTCATGAACCTACAGGTTTGTTAGAGCAGGATGTGTGTGTTTGCATATATACTGAGGTGTTTGTCTTCTCCTTATGACTGACTTGACTCCCATGGGGAATCTCTAGGTTCATCCACGTGGCTGCGATTGGGATGGTTTCATTTTTTTATGGTTGAGTAATATTCCATTGTGATTATGCCCCACTGCTGCTTTCTCATTCTCTTCCATCAAGGTTAATCTGTAGAGACAGAATGGAATTCCCTGTGCTGTTAGGCTGAACCTCATTGCTTATCCAGTCTTTTTTTTTTTTTCCCACCTGTTCTAGTGCTGCTCCCATGACACATGGAGGTTCCCAAGCCAGGGTTCTAATCAGAGCTGTAGCAACTGGCCTGTGCAAGAGCCAAAGCAACACGGGTTCAGAGCAGTTTCTGCGACCTATACCCCAGCTCAGGGCAATGTCAGTTTCTTAACCCACTGAGCAAGGCCAGGGATTGAACCTGCAACCTCATGGTTCCCCATCAGATTGGTTTCCACTGCCCCATAGGGGAACTCCTGCTTATCCATTCTCAATGTCAGAGTTTGCAGCTACTGACCTCAAACCCCCACCCCATAGTGCACTCTCTCCCCCTCAGCAACCACAAGTCTGTGCTCCATGTCTGTGAGTTGGTTTCTGTTCTGTAGACAGGTTCATTTGTGCCATGTTTTAAGGTCCAGATATAAGTGATCTCTGACGGTATTTCTCTTCCTCTATCTGCCTGCCCTCACGTAGTGTGAGAATCTCTAGGTCTAACCGTGTTGCTGCCATTATTTCACTCTTTTTTATGGTTGATACTCCATTTTGTTTGTGTCTATTTATTGAGGCTCTGCTTTGGGGGCAACATTTTGGGGTGCAGGCCCCCTATATCCACTGTGCTCCATGCAGAGGCTGCAGGGGAGGGTCCTTCCTGCCTCTTCCAGCTTCTGGGGGCTCTAGGCAGTCCTGGGCTAGCGGTCACCTCCCTCCTGGCTCTGCCTCCGTCTTCCCGTGTCTTCTCCTCTTGTGTCTCTTAGGAGGACACTGTCCTTGGAGGGAGGGCCCCCCTCATCCAGGAGGACCTCCTATCCCACCCTTCCTGTGGCTGCTCTTGTGTCTTTTGTTATAAGCACCCTCATGACTGGATGCAGGGTTCACCTTCATGAGGATCTGGGCCCTAGAGCACATTTCCTGAAACCCTAGCCATTTCCTGAGAGATACCTTTGAGCAGAGCCTCTTTGATTATTCCTGAGAGACCCAGGCTCACTTGTTGATGCAAGTGAGATTTATGCTAATGAGATTTATGCTAATGAGGCAGGGCTGGTTGCCAGAGGAACCCACCTAGAGGTTGGATGGTTGGCTTTTGAGCCCCACCCCCAACCTCCAGAGCTGCTGAGGGGCCAAGGCTTTTCCAGTCCTGCCTAGTGGAAGGAACCTCCCTCCAAAGGGGGTTCAGAGAGCTTCTGGGTTGAGGAGCTTACAGCTGGGCGGGTGCTACACCCCAAACTCCTAGGAGACTGAAGCTGCTTGTGGGACCCGCCACCACCCCCAGCTCCTCCTCTGGCTTTTCTGGGACAATAGTGAATTCACGAGGTTCCTGAGGTCTGTGACGAAGGCTGGGGGGACCCTCCATCTGAAGTAGGTTGGGCAGAAGTGTGGGGGACCTGGCCTGTGGTTGGTGGTGCGGCGGGGGCAGTCTTGGGGGTTCGGGCCCCCGTCTATCTCAGCATTGGCACCAACCCGGTCCTTTCTGAGGTGACCTGGAGGACACCCAGCTGGGGTGCGAAGGGACCTACTGGATTCCTTGGTGTGGAAACGCCCCACGTTGGGGATCAGAAGCTCTCTGAGCAGAGAAATAACTTTTCTTCAACAATTAAATGTGTTTCCACTTTGCCATCAAAAACCTCGTGGCCGACCTCCGAGATCTCACTTTTTTCCCTGTTAGCCATTTTTTCTCTGTAATCAGAGCGAATTCTCTAGACCCCCAATTAGACTGCGTCCTTACGTATTTCAAACCCTCGCAGATTTTCATGGCAGTCAGAAAAGGACAAATGGCTTCACCTGTCCTGCTGACCGAAGCGGGGTGGCTGGTGCAGGGTGGGCACGGATTTGGAACACACTTTGGGGCTGCTGGCTGCGACCGTCCCCCGGGTACACCTCAGGACAATGTTCTAATACTTGTCTGACCCGGGAAAGAGAGGACCACACTGGGGACTCTTCCCTGGGCCCAGCTGCCTAAGGGCGGGCACTCTGCTTTTGCAAGGCTGAGGCTCACAGTCTCTGGAAATAAGTAGTCAGCTATCTCTGGCTTCTCCTGCCAGAGGGATCTCTGCCGCATAACTGCATGTGTTGAGGCTCATGGAAGTCGAGATGGGTTTTCTTTGCTCTGGAATTTGGTTTTGTGGGCTTGTGATAATGGCCACAAATCACGCAGGTTAACACCACAGGGACCCACCCTCCCCCAGCCCTGGAGACCAGACGACTGAGGGCAAGGGGTCCCAGGGCCGTGCTCTCTCCAGAGGCTCCAGGGAAGGGTCCTTCCAGTTCTGGGGCTCCAGGCAGCCCTGGGCTGCTGGTCGCCTCACTGCCCACTCCATCTACACATGGCTCTTCCTCTGTGTCGTCTCTATTGTCTCAGGAGGACACTGTCCTTGGATGGAGGGACCCCTCATCCAGGAGGACCTCCTCCCAGACCCTTCCCGTGGCTTCTCTGTGTCTCCTCTACTGGTCGCTTAGGAGGACATTGTCCTTGGGTGGAGGGACCCCTCATCCAGGAGGACTTCCTCCCATGGCTTCTCTGCATCCTCTCTGTTATGAGGCCTCTGATGACAGCCTTCAGGGCTGAGTTTCATGCATGAGGATCTGGTCCCTAGAACACAGCTCCCAAAACCCTAGCCATTTCCTGAGGGAGACCTTTGAGTAGAGCATCTCTGACTACACCTGAGAAACCCAAGCTCACCTGTGTGTATGCTACTGAGATTTATGCTAGTGAGGTGGGGCTGGTTGCCTGAGGAACCCACCTAGAGGTTAGAAGGTTGGCTTTCTAGCCCCAACCCAATCTCCAGAGCTGCCAAGGGGCCAAGGCTTCTCAGTCCTGCCAAGGGGAACCTCCCTGCAAAAGGGACTCGGCTTCCGGGTTGGGGAGTCTACAGTTGGGAGGGTGTTGCACCCCAAGCTCCACAGGGATAGCAACTTCTGCAGGTGGGGGGGCCCCCCAGATCTCACTCTCCGCCTCCCCCTCTGGCTGTTCACCCCTTGATGAGCAGCAGAGAAGTCCCATGTTGCCTGAGTTCTGTGTGGTGGGGGCTCGGGGACCCTGTGTCTGCAGGAGGTTGGACAGAAGTTGGGGTGACCTGGGCCCCTGCCTGTGGTTGATGGTGAGGTGGGGCCAGTCCTGGGGGCTGGGCCCTTCCCTGCTGGGTTGCTGCCAACTGGGGGGTCGTTTCCGAGGTGAACTGAAGTAGAGGACACTCAGCTGGGGTCCGAAGGGAACTGGGGGATTCCTTGGTGTGGAAACGCCCCACATTGGCTGGCAGAAGCACCGTGAGGCCTCAACTTTGAGAAACGCCCCTAGGTCGTGAGTCCCTGTGACCGAGCCAGGGCGACCCGGTGTTAAGGCGGGATGTGCAGGATAGCTCAGGGTCTGGGCGTTGGGATCTTGGCAAAGGCGCAAGCATTTTCTTAGGTCAAGATTCTGCACATGGTCTGGGCGAAGCCAACGCCCTGTGGCTTGGAGGAATCGACAAGAGCATTCAGGAGTTCCTGCAGTGGCTCAGCAGGAATGACTGGTATCCATGAGGACGTGGGTTCAATCCCTGGCCTCAATCAGTTGGTTAAGGCTCCGGCACTGTCGTGAGCTGTGGTGTATGTGGGTCACAGAGAAGGGCCCGATCCAGCAAGGCTGTGGTGTAGACCAGTAGCCTCGGCTCCAGTGTGACCCCTGGCTTGGGAACCTCCATATAACACAGATCCAGCCCTAAAGGGAAAAAAGTGTTCATCTGAAGAATCCTGTGTGGGGGATGGGGTGTCCAGGAGACGTGGGGGTGACCTCAGGGTTTCATGACCAGATGGAGTTCACGGGCCTTGTTTGTGGTCTTTGATTTTTGTGTGTTTTTGGCCTCACCCAAGGTATATGGAAGTTCCAAGCCAGGGGTTGAATCGGAGCTGTAGCCAGTGGTCTACACCACAGCCATAGCACCTTGGGATCCAAGCTGCATCGGCAACCTACACCACAGTGCAAGGTAACGTTGCATCCTTAACCCACTGAGCAAGGCCAGGGATTGAACCTGCATCCTCCTGGATGCTCGTCAGATTGGTTTCCGCTGAGCCTCGGCAGGACCTCCCTGGTCTTTGATGATTGTAATGTGACTCTGAGGGTCCCCATTTCTCCTATGCTAAGACAGTTGTTTTGGGCCCCTGAGGATTCGGGAAGAGGCTGTGTTTTAGTCATTGGTGTTGCCGGCCATTTCTGGAGCTGACAAGGGGCTCGGGGGTCTTTATTGCTCAGCTGGCATCTTGGTCTTTGGCCCCCAGGGCTGAGCTCCTGCGAGGCCCCCAGGCTTCCTGCAAACAGCCAGAAAGGCAGGGCTGCGTCCTCTCCATTGGAGCAAATACCTGGGCAGAGCTGTTTGAGTGGCTTTGTCACCTGCAGGTCACCCCAGTGCAGAGTGGAGAGTCTGGGCTTCTGAGGGAATTCTCACCCCTTGTAAGTCTTCTCACTTGGGTGGGAGAGCCTGTGAGGGCGAGGGGACCCCTCTCTGTACAGGTCTCTATGTGTTTATGTATCTGCTTCTGTGGTCCTGCACCTATGAGTCTCTGCAATTGTCTGTGTCTGTTCATTCCTGCATCTGCCTGTCTTTGACTATATTCCTGCACCTGTGTCTGTGTAGCAACTGTCTTACTGTATCCATGTGTCTTTTCAGGTGTGTCTGCCTGTGTTTATAGGTTTGTGTCTATATCCCTGCATCTGTTGCTGTTTTTAGATCCCTGTATTTACATTCTCTCTATATTCCTGTCTGTGTTTCTATTCCTGCATCTGTGGGTCTGCTTATACATCTGTGTGTGTTCATAGGTCTTTGTGTGTCTATATTGATTCTGTGTCTGGGCCCCTGTGTTCTTAGGCCTGTGTATGTTTGTGTGTTTCCCTCTGTGTCTGTGCACACCCCTGTGGCCTCCCCCAGGCACCTCTCGGCAGCCCCTTGTCATTCTTCCTCCCCCCATGGCTGTGTCACCCAGGATGGTCTCTCTGGGCCCAGAGGGTTCTGCCCCTACAGCTTGATTTGGGGGTGGTGATGCTGCATTTCCTGCAGGGCTGTGTGAGCCATGTTCCCTGCCCTGCGTGGTCCTTCTGTTTCAGGCAGTGAGGCCACAGGGCTGGGGTGGCTGGGATTGGACAGAAAGTAATTAGGAAGCAGAACACACAACTGTCTCCCCTCCTAAGAGAACAGCGCAGCCCTGCATGGGGACACTCTGGCTGGGAGGGTTCACAAGGCCATAAGGATGGCAGTGAAAAAGGTGTAGTTCAGAAGGGGTTCACTTGTTAAAATGCCTTTTTAAATTTTGATTTTATGAATTAAAACTTATTTTTAAAACTTTTAGAATTCTTTTAATTTTTAAAAGTTTGTTTATTGTGGCTGCCTGAGGCCTATGGAGTTTCCAGGCCAGGGATCAGATCTGAGCCACAACTGAAACCTCTATCACAATGCTGGGTCCTTAACCCACTGTGCCATCTGGGTGTCAAACCCACGTCGCAGGGCTCCAGAGATGCCACTGATCCTGTTGGCCCACAGTGGGAACTCCTCTATCCATTTTTATTTTTTTTGAACTTGTATTCCATTGGAGTATAGTGACTTACAGCGCTGTGTTTCAGGTGTATTGCAAAGGGTGTCAGTTACACATGTATCAGTTTGAGTATCTTACCTCGTGTAGATTATTATGGGATATTGAATATAGTTTCTTAGGCTGTACAGGAGAGCCTTGATGCTTACCGAGTTTATCTATACTAGTGTGTGTGTTGCTGATCCCAAACAACTAATTTATTCCTCCCCCAGCGGTTCTCCTTTGGTAACCATAGTTCTCTATGTCTGAGTCTCTTTTCTACATAAGTTCTTTGGTGTCATATGAGATTCCACATGGCAGTGAGCTCTGCTGGTGTTTCTCCTTCCCTTTCTGACCTACATCTGAGTATGATCACCTGTATGTGCATCCATGTTGCTGAAGATGGCATCACTTTATCCTTCTTTATGGCTGGGTAATATTCCATTGTGGGTATGGAGCACATCTTTTTTATTCATGCTCTGTCACTGGGCGCTTAGGTTGTTTCCATGTCTTGTCTATTGGGAATAGTGCTGCTGTGAACATAGGAGTGCAGGTATCTTTTCCAATTATGGCTTTTTCTGGACAGATGCCTGGAGTGGGATTGATGGATCATGTGGTCGTTCTATTTTCAGTTCTCTTGAGTTTGTTCTTTGGTGCTGGTGGTTTTTTTGTTTTTGTTTGTGTTTTTTTTGTCAGGGCCACACCTGCAGGCTATGGAAGTTCCCAGGCTAGGGTTCAGCTCAGATCTGTAGCTGCTGTTCTGTGCCACAGCCCCAGCCAGATCCTTAACCCACTGAGCAAGGCCAGGGATCAAACCCACATGCTCACGGATCCTACTCAAGTTCTTTTCACTGAGCCACGAGGGGGAACTCCCCCGTCTCATTTTCTACGAGTTGGTGTTTGGAATAGACCTTCAGCACTGTTCTAGTGCCCGTTACACAGCAGAGAGACTCCATGTTTCTAGACACACCTGACCCAAGTGTTCCTTCATGCCCGCTTACCTCCTGTTGGGTCTGACAAGTTGCACAAGTCTGCGGAGCTGCAAAGTACTGGTGAATATATTCTGCCCCCTTTCTTCCACGTTTGAGGTAGAAGAGACGCACAGCACCGGGTAAGCCTCGCGTGTCCAGCATGGCCATGTGACTTACATCGTGAGATGATGGCTAGAACAATTTTACGGAATGTCTATTTCCTGGAGAAACCCAAATCAAGACAGAAAAAAATTTTTTTCCTTGTGATGAGAACTCTTAAGGTTGACTTTGAATAAACCTGCTCTACAGTGTCCAGCCGTATAGGTTAAATGTATCCTCTTGGCCGTCACACCCCTAGGACTTAGTCATCCTCTAAGTGGAGGGGGTCCCTTTTTACCAGCTGCCCCCAGTTCCCCCCACCTCCTGTGACCACAAGGCTCATCTTGTTTGCCTCACACTTGAATGGTGTTGGGTTTTGGTCTCGGACGTTACTTATAAGGGAGCTTTCTTCCAGAGGCTTGGGCTTGGCTCAGGAGGCTGCACTGTCCTGCCTGTGTCCCCAAGACGCTGTCTGCCGATGGTTTCCTCTGGGGCTGAGGGTCCTTCCTGACTGGGTTCTGCTCCAGCTGAGAGGTAGGAAGGGTAAGGCCAGAGTCTGGGACCGAGCAGTGTCGTGTCCATATGCCTGAGGCACCCTGCTTCCTCCTCCTGCAGGAAGACAATTCTGGGTACGAGTGAGAAGCCCCCAGAGGGGACTGGTGACCCCACAGGGAAACCCCTGTCCACACTCCAGTGACAACCTAAGAAGGAGGTATGTAGCCTCTAGCCCTGTTTTCTGGACCCACAGCTTCCCAAAGCCTTGGAATCTGTGAAGGGATAAGGTCTTGTGTAGGCTGACCTGGGGGCTCATGAACCTACAGGTTTGTTAGAGCAGGATGTGTGTGTTTGCATATATACTGAGGTGTTTGTCTTCTCCTTATGACTGACTTGACTCCCATGGGGAATCTCTAGGTTCATCCACGTGGCTGCGATTGGGATGGTTTCATTTTTTATGGTTGAGTAATATTCCATTGTGATTATGCCCCACTGCTGCTTTCTCATTCTCTTCCATCAAGGTTAATCTGTAGAGACAGAATGGAATTCCCTGTGCTGTTAGGCTGAACCTCATTGCTTATCCAGTCTTTTTTTTTTTTTCCCACCTGTTCTAGTGCTGCTCCCATGACACATGGAGGTTCCCAAGCCAGGGTTCTAATCAGAGCTGTAGCAACTGGCCTGTGCAAGAGCCAAAGCAACACGGGTTCAGAGCAGTTTCTGCGACCTATACCCCAGCTCAGGGCAATGTCAGTTTCTTAACCCACTGAGCAAGGCCAGGGATTGAACCTGCAACCTCATGGTTCCCCATCAGATTGGTTTCCACTGCCCCATAGGGGGAACTCCTGCTTATCCATTCTCAATGTCAGAGTTTGCAGCTACTGACCTCAAACCCCCACCCCATAGTGCACTCTCTCCCCCTCAGCAACCACAAGTCTGTGCTCCATGTCTGTGAGTTGGTTTCTGTTCTGTAGACAGGTTCATTTGTGCCATGTTTTAAGGTCCAGATATAAGTGATCTCTGACGGTATTTCTCTTCCTCTATCTGCCTGCCCTCACGTAGTGTGAGAATCTCTAGGTCTAACCGTGTTGCTGCCATTATTTCACTCTTTTTATGGTTGATACTCCATTTTGTTTGTGTCTATTTATTGAGGCTCTGCTTTGGGGGCAACATTTTGGGGTGCAGGCCCCCTATATCCACTGTGCTCCATGCAGAGGCTGCAGGGGAGGGTCCTTCCTGCCTCTTCCAGCTTCTGGGGGCTCTAGGCAGTCCTGGGCTAGCGGTCACCTCCCTCCTGGCTCTGCCTCCGTCTTCCCGTGTCTTCTCCTCTTGTGTCTCTTAGGAGGACACTGTCCTTGGAGGGAGGGCCCCCCTCATCCAGGAGGACCTCCTATCCCACCCTTCCTGTGGCTGCTCTTGTGTCTTTTGTTATAAGCACCCTCATGACTGGATGCAGGGTTCACCTTCATGAGGATCTGGGCCCTAGAGCACATTTCCTGAAACCCTAGCCATTTCCTGAGAGATACCTTTGAGCAGAGCCTCTTTGATTATTCCTGAGAGACCCAGGCTCACTTGTTGATGCAAGTGAGATTTATGCTAATGAGATTTATGCTAATGAGGCAGGGCTGGTTGCCAGAGGAACCCACCTAGAGGTTGGATGGTTGGCTTTTGAGCCCCACCCCCAACCTCCAGAGCTGCTGAGGGGCCAAGGCTTTTCCAGTCCTGCCTAGTGGAAGGAACCTCCCTCCAAAGGGGGTTCAGAGAGCTTCTGGGTTGAGGAGCTTACAGCTGGGCGGGTGCTACACCCCAAACTCCTAGGAGACTGAAGCTGCTTGTGGGACCCGCCACCACCCCCAGCTCCTCCTCTGGCTTTTCTGGGACAATAGTGAATTCACGAGGTTCCTGAGGTCTGTGACGAAGGCTGGGGGGACCCTCCATCTGAAGTAGGTTGGGCAGAAGTGTGGGGGACCTGGGCCTGTGGTTGGTGGTGCGGCGGGGGCAGTCTTGGGGGTTCGGGCCCCCGTCTATCTCAGCATTGGCACCAACCCGGTCCTTTCTGAGGTGACCTGGAGGACACCCAGCTGGGGTGCGAAGGGACCTACTGGATTCCTTGGTGTGGAAACGCCCCACGTTGGGGATCAGAAGCTCTCTGAGCAGAGAAATAACTTTTCTTCAACAATTAAATGTGTTTCCACTTTGCCATCAAAAACCTCGTGGCCGACCTCCGAGATCTCACTTTTTTCCCTGTTAGCCATTTTTTCTCTGTAATCAGAGCGAATTCTCTAGACCCCCAATTAGACTGCGTCCTTACGTATTTCAAACCCTCGCAGATTTTCATGGCAGTCAGAAAAGGACAAATGGCTTCACCTGTCCTGCTGACCGAAGCGGGGTGGCTGGTGCAGGGTGGGCACGGATTTGGAACACACTTTGGGGCTGCTGGCTGCGACCTCCCCCGGGTACACCTCAGGACAATGTTCTAATACTTGTCTGACCCGGGAAAGAGAGGACCACACTGGGGACTCTTCCCTGGGCCCAGCTGCCTAAGGGCGGGCACTCTGCTTTTGCAAGGCTGAGGCTCACAGTCTCTGGAAATAAGTAGTCAGCTATCTCTGGCTTCTCCTGCCAGAGGGATCTCTGCCGCATAACTGCATGTGTTGAGGCTCATGGAAGTCGAGATGGGTTTTCTTTGCTCTGGAATTTGGTTTTGTGGGCTTGTGATAATGGCCACAAATCACGCAGGTTAACACCACAGGGACCCACCCTCCCCCAGCCCTGGAGACCAGACGACTGAGGGCAAGGGGTCCCAGGGCCGTGCTCTCTCCAGAGGCTCCAGGGAAGGGTCCTTCCAGTTTCTGGGGCTCCAGGCAGCCCTGGGCTGCTGGTCGCCTCACTGCCCACTCCATCTACACATGGCTCTTCCTCTGTGTCGTCTCTATTGTCTCAGGAGGACACTGTCCTTGGATGGAGGGACCCCTCATCCAGGAGGACCTCCTCCCAGACCCTTCCCGTGGCTTCTCTGTGTCTCCTCTACTGTCGCTTAGGAGGACATTGTCCTTGGGTGGAGGGACCCCTCATCCAGGAGGACTTCCTCCCATGGCTTCTCTGCATCCTCTCTGTTATGAGGCCTCTGATGACAGCCTTCAGGGCTGAGTTTCATGCATGAGGATCTGGTCCCTAGAACACAGCTCCCAAAACCCTAGCCATTTCCTGAGGGAGACCTTTGAGTAGAGCATCTCTGACTACACCTGAGAAACCCAAGCTCACCTGTGTGTATGCTACTGAGATTTATGCTAGTGAGGTGGGGCTGGTTGCCTGAGGAACCCACCTAGAGGTTAGAAGGTTGGCTTTCTAGCCCCAACCCAATCTCCAGAGCTGCCAAGGGGCCAAGGCTTCTCAGTCCTGCCAAGGGGAACCTCCCTGCAAAAGGGACTCGGCTTCCGGGTTGGGGAGTCTACAGTTGGGAGGGTGTTGCACCCCAAGCTCCACAGGGATAGCAACTTCTGCAGGTGGGGGGCCCCCCAGATCTCACTCTCCGCCTCCCCCTCTGGCTGTTCACCCCTTGATGAGCAGCAGAGAAGTCCCATGTTGCCTGAGTTCTGTGTGGTGGGGGCTCGGGGACCCTGTGTCTGCAGGAGGTTGGACAGAAGTTGGGGTGACCTGGGCCCCTGCCTGTGGTTGATGGTGAGGTGGGGCCAGTCCTGGGGGCTGGGCCCTTCCCTGCTGGGTTGCTGCCAACTGGGGGGGTCGTTTCCGAGGTGAACTGAAGTAGAGGACACTCAGCTGGGGTCCGAAGGGAACTGGGGGATTCCTTGGTGTGGAAACGCCCCACATTGGCTGGCAGAAGCACCGTGAGGCCTCAACTTTGAGAAACGCCCCTAGGTCGTGAGTCCCTGTGACCGAGCCAGGGCGACCCGGTGTTAAGGCGGGATGTGCAGGATAGCTCAGGGTCTGGGCGTTGGGATCTTGGCAAAGGCGCAAGCATTTTCTTAGGTCAAGATTCTGCACATGGTCTGGGCGAAGCCAACGCCCTGTGGCTTGGAGGAATCGACAAGAGCATTCAGGAGTTCCTGCAGTGGCTCAGCAGGAATGACTGGTATCCATGAGGACGTGGGTTCAATCCCTGGCCTCAATCAGTTGGTTAAGGCTCCGGCACTGTCGTGAGCTGTGGTGTATGTGGGTCACAGAGAAGGGCCCGATCCAGCAAGGCTGTGGTGTAGACCAGTAGCCTCGGCTCCAGTGTGACCCCTGGCTTGGGAACCTCCATATAACACAGATCCAGCCCTAAAGGGAAAAAAGTGTTCATCTGAAGAATCCTGTGTGGGGGATGGGGTGTCCAGGAGACGTGGGGGTGACCTCAGGGTTTCATGACCAGATGGAGTTCACGGGCCTTGTTTGTGGTCTTTGATTTTGTGTGTTTTTGGCCTCACCCAAGGTATATGGAAGTTCCAAGCCAGGGGTTGAATCGGAGCTGTAGCCAGTGGTCTACACCACAGCCATAGCACCTTGGGATCCAAGCTGCATCGGCAACCTACACCACAGTGCAAGGTAACTTTGCATCCTTAACCCACTGAGCAAGGCCAGGGATTGAACCTGCATCCTCCTGGATGCTCGTCAGATTGGTTTCCGCTGAGCCTCGGCAGGACCTCCCTGGTCTTTGATGATTGTAATGTGACTCTGAGGGTCCCCATTTCTCCTATGCTAAGACAGTTGTTTTGGGCCCCTGAGGATTCGGGAAGAGGCTGTGTTTTAGTCATTGGTGTTGCCGGCCATTTCTGGAGCTGACAAGGGGCTCGGGGGTCTTTATTGCTCAGCTGGCATCTTGGTCTTTGGCCCCCAGGGCTGAGCTCCTGCGAGGCCCCCAGGCTTCCTGCAACAGCCAGAAAGGCAGGGCTGCGTCCTCTCCATTGGAGCAAATACCTGGGCAGAGCTGTTTGAGTGGCTTTGTCACCTGCAGGTCACCCCAGTGCAGAGTGGAGAGTCTGGGCTTCTGAGGGAATTCTCACCCCTTGTAAGTCTTCTCACTTGGGTGGGAGAGCCTGTGAGGGCGAGGGGACCCCTCTCTGTACAGGTCTCTATGTGTTTATGTATCTGCTTCTGTGGTCCTGCACCTATGAGTCTCTGCAATTGTCTGTGTCTGTTCATTCCTGCATCTGCCTGTCTTTGACTATATTCCTGCACCTGTGTCTGTGTAGCAACTGTCTTACTGTATCCATGTGTCTTTTCAGGTGTGTCTGCCTGTGTTTATAGGTTTGTGTCTATATCCCTGCATCTGTTGCTGTTTTTAGATCCCTGTATTTACATTCTCTCTATATTCCTGTCTGTGTTTCTATTCCTGCATCTGTGGGTCTGCTTATACATCTGTGTGTGTTCATAGGTCTTTGTGTGTCTATATTGATTCTGTGTCTGGGCCCCTGTGTTCTTAGGCCTGTGTATGTTTGTGTGTTTCCCTCTGTGTCTGTGCACACCCCTGTGGCCTCCCCCAGGCACCTCTCGGCAGCCCCTTGTCATTCTTCCTCCCCCCATGGCTGTGTCACCCAGGATGGTCTCTCTGGGCCCAGAGGGTTCTGCCCCTACAGCTTGATTTGGGGGTGGTGATGCTGCATTTCCTGCAGGGCTGTGTGAGCCATGTTCCCTGCCCTGCGTGGTCCTTCTGTTTCAGGCAGTGAGGCCACAGGGCTGGGGTGGCTGGGATTGGACAGAAAGTAATTAGGAAGCAGAACACACAACTGTCTCCCCTCCTAAGAGAACAGCGCAGCCCTGCATGGGGACACTCTGGCTGGGAGGGTTCACAAGGCCATAAGGATGGCAGTGAAAAAGGTGTAGTTCAGAAGGGGTTCACTTGTTAAAATGCCTTTTTAAATTTTGATTTTATGAATTAAAACTTATTTTTAAAACTTTTAGAATTCTTTTAATTTTTAAAAGTTTGTTTATTGTGGCTGCCTGAGGCCTATGGAGTTTCCAGGCCAGGGATCAGATCTGAGCCACAACTGAAACCTCTATCACAATGCTGGGTCCTTAACCCACTGTGCCATCTGGGTGTCAAACCCACGTCGCAGGGCTCCAGAGATGCCACTGATCCTGTTGGCCCACAGTGGGAACTCCTCTATCCATTTTTATTTTTTTTGAACTTGTATTCCATTGGAGTATAGTGACTTACAGCGCTGTGTTTCAGGTGTATTGCAAAGGGTGTCAGTTACACATGTATCAGTTTGAGTATCTTACCTCGTGTAGATTATTATGGGATATTGAATATAGTTTCTTAGGCTGTACAGGAGAGCCTTGATGCTTACCGAGTTTATCTATACTAGTGTGTGTGTTGCTGATCCCAAACAACTAATTTATTCCTCCCCCAGCGGTTCTCCTTTGGTAACCATAGTTCTCTATGTCTGAGTCTCTTTTCTACATAAGTTCTTTGGTGTCATATGAGATTCCACATGGCAGTGAGCTCTGCTGGTGTTTCTCCTTCCCTTTCTGACCTACATCTGAGTATGATCACCTGTATGTGCATCCATGTTGCTGAAGATGGCATCACTTTATCCTTCTTTATGGCTGGGTAATATTCCATTGTGGGTATGGAGCACATCTTTTTTATTCATGCTCTGTCACTGGGCGCTTAGGTTGTTTCCATGTCTTGTCTATTGGGAATAGTGCTGCTGTGAACATAGGAGTGCAGGTATCTTTTCCAATTATGGCTTTTTCTGGACAGATGCCTGGAGTGGGATTGATGGATCATGTGGTCGTTCTATTTTCAGTTCTCTTGAGTTTGTTCTTTGGTGCTGGTGGTTTTTTTGTTTTTGTTTGTGTTTTTTTTGTCAGGGCCACACCTGCAGGCTATGGAAGTTCCCAGGCTAGGGTTCAGCTCAGATCTGTAGCTGCTGTTCTGTGCCACAGCCCCAGCCAGATCCTTAACCCACTGAGCAAGGCCAGGGATCAAACCCACATGCTCACGGATCCTACTCAAGTTCTTTTCACTGAGCCACGAGGGGGAACTCCCCCGTCTCATTTTCTACGAGTTGGTGTTTGGAATAGACCTTCAGCACTGTTCTAGTGCCCGTTACACAGCAGAGAGACTCCATGTTTCTAGACACACCTGACCCAAGTGTTCCTTCATGCCCGCTTACCTCCTGTTGGGTCTGACAAGTTGCACAAGTCTGCGGAGCTGCAAAGTACTGGTGAATATATTCTGCCCCCTTTCTTCCACGTTTGAGGTAGAAGAGACGCACAGCACCGGGTAAGCCTCGCGTGTCCAGCATGGCCATGTGACTTACATCGTGAGATGATGGCTAGAACAATTTTACGGAATGTCTATTTCCTGGAGAAACCCAAATCAAGACAGAAAAAAATTTTTTCCTTGTGATGAGAACTCTTAAGGTTGACTTTGAATAAACCTGCTCTACAGTGTCCAGCCGTATAGGTTAAATGTATCCTCTTGGCCGTCACACCCCTAGGACTTAGTCATCCTCTAAGTGGAGGGGGTCCCTTTTTACCAGCTGCCCCCAGTTCCCCCACCTCCTGTGACCACAAGGCTCATCTTGTTTGCCTCACACTTGAATGGTGTTGGGTTTTGGTCTCGGACGTTACTTATAAGGGAGCTTTCTTCCAGAGGCTTGGGCTTGGCTCAGGAGGCTGCACTGTCCTGCCTGTGTCCCCAAGACGCTGTCTGCCGATGGTTTCCTCTGGGGCTGAGGGTCCTTCCTGACTGGGTTCTGCTCCAGCTGAGAGGTAGGAAGGGTAAGGCCAGAGTCTGGGACCGAGCAGTGTCGTGTCCATATGCCTGAGGCACCCTGCTTCCTCCTCCTGCAGGAAGACAATTCTGGGTACGAGTGAGAAGCCCCCAGAGGGGACTGGTGACCCCACAGGGAAACCCCTGTCCACACTCCAGTGACAACCTAAGAAGGAGGTATGTAGCCTCTAGCCCTGTTTTCTGGACCCACAGCTTCCCAAAGCCTTGGAATCTGTGAAGGGATAAGGTCTTGTGTAGGCTGACCTGGGGGCTCATGAACCTACAGGTTTGTTAGAGCAGGATGTGTGTGTTTGCATATATACTGAGGTGTTTGTCTTCTCCTTATGACTGACTTGACTCCCATGGGGAATCTCTAGGTTCATCCACGTGGCTGCGATTGGGATGGTTTCATTTTTTTATGGTTGAGTAATATTCCATTGTGATTATGCCCCACTGCTGCTTTCTCATTCTCTTCCATCAAGGTTAATCTGTAGAGACAGAATGGAATTCCCTGTGCTGTTAGGCTGAACCTCATTGCTTATCCAGTCTTTTTTTTTTTTTCCCACCTGTTCTAGTGCTGCTCCCATGACACATGGAGGTTCCCAAGCCAGGGTTCTAATCAGAGCTGTAGCAACTGGCCTGTGCAAGAGCCAAAGCAACACGGGTTCAGAGCAGTTTCTGCGACCTATACCCCAGCTCAGGGCAATGTCAGTTTCTTAACCCACTGAGCAAGGCCAGGGATTGAACCTGCAACCTCATGGTTCCCCATCAGATTGGTTTCCACTGCCCCATAGGGGGAACTCCTGCTTATCCATTCTCAATGTCAGAGTTTGCAGCTACTGACCTCAAACCCCCACCCCATAGTGCACTCTCTCCCCCTCAGCAACCACAAGTCTGTGCTCCATGTCTGTGAGTTGGTTTCTGTTCTGTAGACAGGTTCATTTGTGCCATGTTTTAAGGTCCAGATATAAGTGATCTCTGACGGTATTTCTCTTCCTCTATCTGCCTGCCCTCACGTAGTGTGAGAATCTCTAGGTCTAACCGTGTTGCTGCCATTATTTCACTCTTTTTTATGGTTGATACTCCATTTTGTTTGTGTCTATTTATTGAGGCTCTGCTTTGGGGGCAACATTTTGGGGTGCAGGCCCCCTATATCCACTGTGCTCCATGCAGAGGCTGCAGGGGAGGGTCCTTCCTGCCTCTTCCAGCGTCTGGGGGATCAGGGGGCCCTGGGCTGGTGGCTGCCTCCCTCCCATCTCTGCCTCCATCTTCCTGTGGCTTCTCCTCTGTGTCTGTTTCTCTCCTGTCTCTTAGGAGGACACTGTCCTTGGATGGAGGCCCCCCTCATCCAGGAGGACCTCCTCTCAGACCCTTCCTGTGGTTTCTCTGTGTCTTCTCTGTCGTAAGGATACTTGTTATTAGGTTGAGGGTCCTCCTTCATCCATGAGGACCTGGTCCCTGGCACACAGCTCTTAAAAAAACATAGCAAGTTCTTGATCCCTTCGAGCAGAGCATCTTGAGTTTTTCCTAAGACAGGCAAGCACATCTGTTTATGCTAATGAGCTGGGGCTGGTTGCCTGTCTAACTGTATTTATTGCTGAACCTGTGTGTCTGGGATGCATCTATTACTGCGCCCGAGTCTCTTTTTAGGTGCCTCTGCCTATGTTTATAGGTTTGTGTCTATATTTTTGCATGTGTTGCTGTTTTTAGATTCCTGTGTTTACATTCTGTGTCTATATTCCTGCATCTGTGGGTCTGCCTATACATCTGTGTCTGTGTCCCTTTGTGTCTGTGCACAACCCTATGGCCCCCGCACACTCCCCCAGGCCTCTCTTGGCAGCCCCTTGGCAGCCCCTTGTCAACTCCCCTCTCCCCACAGCCGTGTCACCAAGGATGTTTTCTCTGGGCCAGTGGGCTCTGGCCTTAAAGCTTGATTTGGGGCCAGTGCTGCATTTCCTGTGGGGGATGTGTCAGCCCTGTTCTCTGCCCTGCATGGTCCTTCTGTTTCAGGCAGTGAGGACACAGGGCCAGGGTGGTTGGGATTGGACAGAGATTAACTAGAAAGCAGAACACACAGCTGTGTCCCCTCCTAATAGAACAGACCAGCCCTGCACAGTGATACCCTAGCTGGAAGGGTTTACAAAGCTGTAAGGATGGCAGTGAAAAAGGTCTAGTTCAAGTTCAGAAGCTGTCCACTTGCTAAAATGACTTCTTAAATTGTAATTTTGTGAGATAAAAAACCTATTTTTTTTTAACTTTAGAATTCTTTCAATTTTTCAAATTGTATTTTGGCTGCCCGAGGCTTATGGAGTTCCTGGGCCAGGGATCAGATCTGAGACACAGTGGAAACCTATATTACAATGCTGGATCGTTAACCCATTGTGCGGGCTGGGTGTCAAACCCACGTCCCAGGGCTCCAGAGACACTGCCAATCCTGTTGCCCCACAGCAGGAACTCCTCTATCCTTTTCTTAAAAAAAAAAAAAAAAAAAAACTTATGTAGGAGTATAGTTGATTTACAAGGTTATTTTTCAGGTGTATGGCAAAGGGTATGAGTTATCCATGTATCATTTTGAGAGTCTTGCCTCGTATGGGTTACTATGGGATATTGAATATACTTTCTTAGGCTGTGCAGGAGAGCCTTGATGCTTACCGAGTTTATCTATACTAGTGTGTACGTTGTTGACCCCAAATAACTCATACATCCCTCCCCCGAGCCATTCCCCTTTGGTAACCATACATTTTTTCTATGAGTCTGTTTCTCTTTTCCAAATAAGTTCATTGGTGTCATACGAGTTTCCACATAGCAGTGAGCTCAGCTGGTGTTTGTCTCTCCCTTTCTGACTTACATCTCTTAGTATGATCCCCTGTATGTCCTTCCATGTCACTGAAAATGGCATCATTTTGTTCTTTTTCATAACTGAGTAATATTCCATTGTGTGTATGGAGCACATCTTTTTTATTCATCCTCTGTCAGTGGCTACTTAGGTTGGTTCTCTGTATTGTCTATTGTCATTAGTGCTGCTGTGAACATAGGCATGCAGGTACCTTTTTGGGTTATGGTTTTCTCTGGATAGATGCCCAGGAGTTGGGATTGCTGGATCATGGGGTCATTCTGGTTTTAGATTTGTCGTGTTGCTTGTTTTTCTTTGTCAGGGCCATACCTGCAGGGTATGGAAGTCCCCAGGCGAGGGTTCAAATCAGCTGCAGCTGCTGTTCTATGCCATACGCCAGTAATGCCAGATCTGAGCCACATCTGTGATCTACACTACAGCTCATGGCAACCCCGGATCCTTCACCCCACTGAGTGAGCCCAGGGATCCAAGGTGGGTCCTCAGGGATCCTATCCCAGGTTGTTTCTGCTGAGTCGGCGTGGGAACACCTACTTTGTTTTCGAAGGAACCCCCATACTGTTTTCTATCATGGCTGCACCAAGTTACTGTCCCACCAACAGTGCAGGCAGGGGCTGAGGGGCTCTTGCAAGGCTTTTCTTAACTCTCAGGGAAAGGATGGCCTTGGTTTGAATAAATTGCAAAGACCAATAACGGTTTGTTTATACTGGAATTGCCTTCTAATATATTCAAAGAGAAAAAAGTTCCTAATTATTGCTAGAAGGCAAACTAGTGTCCCCCACCTCCCCTCACCCCCCAAAGAAACTTGGTGACAAGGTCCCTCAGGAAATGTAGAGATGGCTGGATTGTCAGCCAGGACCTTGGATAGAGAGGGAGGGAGATGTCCAGCAGGTGTGACCGCCCAGCCTGGTTTCTTCTCCCTGCGTTGAGTCACCTGCGAGAGAAGAGAGGGTTTGAGGGAAGAGCTGAGAACTTGAGCAAAAAGCAAAGGAAGCAGGATGGGGTGATTGTGGAAACTGAAGATGCCAACATTCATAAGTGGCTGTGACACCACGGCCACCAGGAGCAGCTGAGGGTGGGGCAGAAAGACCTTTGGCTCCAACCTCACAGATGTTCTAAACCTCGGGGAATGGAGCCTACGAAGGGCTTCCTGGAAAGAGGGAGGGGGAGCCTCTCAGGTCCTGCATCCAAGCAGGAGCTGGAGGGTGTGGGGTTCAGTGAAGTCTAAGTCAGAGAAGAACACATCGTATGTGATTATAACCTACATGCAGAGGCTGAAGATGAAACTAGGAGTTCCGGTTGTGGCTCAGTGGTTTAAGAACTTGACAAAATATCTGTGAGGATGCAGCTTTGATCCCTGGCCTCACTGAGTGGGTTAAGGAGCTGGCATTGCCCCAAGGTGCTACATAGTTCACGATGTGGCTCAGATTCTGTTTTGCTGTGGCGTAGGCTGGATGTTGCAGCTCTGATTTGACCCCTGGCCCAGGAATGTCCGTATGCTGCAGCTGTGGCCCTAAAAAGGGAAACAAATACAGTAAGAGTTGAAACTAGACATGTCACACAGCGGGTGGTCCTTACCTAATCGGTCCACGACCTTCAGAGGAGAAAGACATGTCCCCAGGAAGAGGGAATCCTGTCTCCAGACACATGTCAGCTTCAAGGTATGGCATTGCCTGTTCCCTGGGCCTCCAGCTTGGCAGGCTTCCCTGCAAACTCTGGACCTGCCATCCTTCATAACCGCATGAGATGATTCTTTCAAATGAGTCTGTGTCTCCCCCTGCTTCCAAACATTCTGTTGGTTCGGCTGCTCTGCAGGCCCTGATACACCATCCTACATCCCTCAGGGGTCTGGCCGAGGTGCCTGAGGAGTTTGGAGGTGTATTTGCCTAAATAATGCTGGGGGCACCAAGCCTGAGGGAATAGCATGGGGTTTGATTTTTGTGAGCTTGTTTGGATGAAGGAAGAGCCTTTGGACCAGTGAATAATGGGTCTGGGAAGAGATGTGAGCTACTAGGACAGCAGGATCTGGAGACGGGAGAGGGAACAGCCCCAGAGGCCCCCCCCCCCGCCACAGCAGGTTTGAGGGTCCCCGCCTTGGTCATGGGGTGCCCTGGGTCCTGGCGACCCTGGAGCAGTGAGTAGACATGGGTGTGGAAGGAGGTTGGAGCTGTGCTGCAGAACCAGCACAGCTGTGGAAGGAGGTTGGAGCTGTGCTGCAGAACCAGCACAGCTGTGCAGAGCCTGGGAAGATGGGCCTTTTTCTTTGCCCCCAACCCACTCCCTCCCCCTTGGCAACCACAAGTCTGTGCTCCATGTCTGTGAGCTGGTTTCTGTTGTTACACAGGTTCATTGGTGCCAGATTTTAAGGTCCAGATATAAGTGATCTCTGACGGTATTTGTCTTCCTGTATCTGTGTTCACTTACTATGAGACTCTCTGGGTCCAACCGTGTTGCTGCAAATGCCATCATTTCACTCTTTCGTATGACTGATACACCATTGTGTGTGTGTGTATTTATTGACGCTCTGCTTTGGGGGCAACATTTTGGGACGCACCCCCCCATATCCTTTGTGCTCCCTGCAGAAGCTCCAGGGCAGGGTCTTTCCTGCCTCTTCCAGCTTTTGGGGGCTCCAGGTGGCCCTGGGCTGGTGGCCGCCTCCCTCCCAACTCTACCTCCTTCTTCGCATGGCGTCTCCTTTTGTGTCTCTTGGGAGGACACTGTCCTTGGATGGAGGCCCCCTCTCATCCAGGAGGACCTCCTCTCAGACCCTTCCCGTGGCTTCTCCTCTGTTATGGGGATACTTGTTACTAGGTTAAGGGCCTCGCCCCATCCAGGAGGACCTGGTCCCTGGCACACAGCTCTTAAACCACAGCAAGTTCTTGATCCCTGTGAGCAGAGAATCTTTAGTTGTTCCTGAGAAACCCAGGCTCACCTGTTTATGTGAATGAGGTGGGGCTGGTGCCAGAGGAACCACCTAGGGGATGAAAGGGTTGGCTCTTTTAGCTCCACCCCAAAGCTTGAGACTTGCTGAGGGGTCAACCTTTAATCAGGCCTGCCTAGTGGACCCTTCCTGAAAAAGGGTGTCCAGAGAGCTTTCGGGTTGGGGAGCCCACAGTTGAGAAGGTGCAGCACTGGCAAGTCCGAGGAGACAGAAGCTCCTGCATGTGGGACCCACTCCCACCCTCCCTTCCCCTTCTGGCTCTTCCCATCTTGATGAGCAACAGGTAAGGTGTTTGCTGAGTTCTTTGAGGGGAGGACATGGGGACCCTCCATCTGTGGGGGTGTTGGACACAAGTGTGGGGGCCTGTGTTTGCTGGTGATGGTGGGGTGGGGGATCTCCTGAGGACCTGGGCCCTCTTGTTGGGAAGTAAACCAACTCAGGGTGCTTTCCGAGGTAAATTGAATTGGAGGCCACCCAGCTGGGGTCCAAAGGGAAGTGGAGGATTCCTTGGGGTGGAAATGCCCCACAGTGGGAGTCAGAAGCAATGTGAGCAAAGAATTAAATGTGTTCACCCTTTTCAGTAAAACACCTCCTCCTGGCAGACCTCCGAGATCTCACCCTTTTCCCTGTCACTCATTCATCTCTCTGATCAGAGTGAATTCTCTAGAAGACCAACTAAGGTGTGTCCTGCTTAAAACTTTCGGTGGTTTTCATGGCTGTTAGAAAAGGACAAATGGCCACCCCTGTCCTGCTGACTGAGGCAGGGTGGGCACGGATTTGGAGCACGCTTTAGGGCTGGTGGCAGTGACCTCCCTCTGGTTCATCCTGGGACAGTGTCTTGTGACTTGTGTCTGACACAGGATAGAGGTGACAACACTGGGGACCCGTTGTGGTGCCCAACCGTCTCAGGTTGGACTCTCTGCTTTTGCACGGCTGAGGCTCTCAGTCCGTGTAAATAAATACTTAGATGTCGCTGGTGTCTCCTGACAGGTGTGTTTCTACAGTGTAAGTTTGCATTTGTTGATTCTCATGGAAGGAGAGATTGGTTGTGTTTGCTCCATAAAGGGGTTTCGTGGGCTTGTGACAATAAATGACCACAAACCCCCCAGGTTACCACCACAGGAACCCACCCTCCCCCAGCCCTGGAGACCAGATGCCTGAGGTCAGGGTGTCCCAGGGTCTTACACCGGCTTCCTGGAGGGAGAGGTGGAGACCCTCTCAGCTCCCTCCATCCAACCAGGACCTGGAGGTATGGTGTTGGGTGAGATAAGTCAGAGAAAGACACATCCTTATATCATCATCACCCATATGCAGAGTCTAAAACTAAGGCGTTCCCTCTGTGGCTCAGGGGTTGTGGCTCAATGCTTGAAGACCTTGACAGTGTTGGTGAAGATGCAAGGTCAGTCACTGGCTTTGATGAGGGCTTAAGGGTCCAGCATTGCCCCAAGGTGAGACATAGAGCATGTGGCTCAGATTCTGTGTTGCCGCTGGCTGTGGTGTAGGTCGGCAGCTGCAACTCTGATTTGACCCCTGGCCCAGGAACGTCCATGTGCTGAGGTTGGGTCCCTAAAAAGCAGACAAATAAGAGAACAAACAAGGATACGTGTCCTGTGTGGGTGGTCCGTACCTAATCAGTTGAGGACCTATAGAGGAAAAAGACTGAGGTCCCCGAGGTAGGGGGAATTCTGCCTCCAGACAGATGTTGGCTTCAAGCTACAGCATTGCTGTCCCCTGGGCCTCCAGCTTGCCATGCTGCCTGCAACCTCTGGACCTGCCATCCTTCATGACTGCATGAGAGAATTCTATAAGATGAATCTGGGTCTCCCTCTCCTTGCAAACAATCTGTTGGTTCCACTGCTCTGCAGGGCCTGATAGACCATCCTACGTCCCTCAGGGGTCTGGCCGAGGTGCCTGAGGAGTTTGGGGATGTGTTTGCCTGAGTCATTGTCTGTGCACCAAGCGTGAGGGAATAGCATAGGGTTTCATATTTGGGAGCCTATTTGGATGAAGGAAGATCATTTGGATGAGTGAATAATGGGGCTGGGAAGAGACGTGAGCTACTAGAAGAGGCACAGCAGGATCTGGAGAAGGGAGAGGGAAAGGCCCCAGAGGCCCCTCCCACAGCAGGTTTGAGGGGCCCCACCTTGGTCATGTGGTTCCATGTGTCCTGGCGACCCAGGAACAGTGAGTACACACGGGTGTGGAAGGAGGTTGGAGCTGTGATGAAGCAGCAGCTTCTAGCCCCGGCTGGGAAGTCTTAACAGAGCTTGGAAGATGGGCCTTTTTCTTGACATTATATTCCATTTATGTTTATTGTAAAATAAGGACTTTCTTGTGCTGTGCAGTGTCTCCTTGCAGCTTATATATTTTCTACATAGCAGTTTGTATCTCACTCCCTTCCGCCATGTTCCCCCCCCCCCACATTGGTCACCCCTAGTTTTCTGTATCTGTGGGTCTGGTACTTTTGGGTCATACTCACTCGTCTGTTGTATTTTCTACATTCCATATTTGAG
Organism: Phacochoerus africanus; assembly: GCF_016906955.1. Lineage (NCBI taxonomy): Eukaryota > Metazoa > Chordata > Mammalia > Artiodactyla > Suidae > Phacochoerus > Phacochoerus africanus. The sequence continues at coordinate 1,313,578 of NC_062560.1, read as the reverse complement.
TGCTATGATACAGTATTGGTCTTTCCCTGGGTGACTCATGTCACTTAACATAATGCCCTGCACGTCCATCCCTGTTGCTGCAAATGGCGCGGTTTTTCTTTGTCATGGCTGAGTGGGCTTCCATTGTGCATATGCACCACATCTTCTTTATCCATTCCCCTGTAGTTGGATATTTATGTTGTTCAGGTCTCGGCTATTGTGAAGAGTGCTGCTGTCAACTTAGGGGTGATGAATGTTTGTGATTTAGAGTGTGTATTTTCCGGATGTGTGTCCAGGCGTGGGGTTAGTGGATCATGGGGTCAGTTTTCCCTTTCTTGGTGGAATTACTGGTAGCGCATTCAAGGTGAAAATAAACCCATCCTTTTCTAGTTAGCGTTGCCTAATTTTGGGGGGGTGCTCCGTGAAATGGGGCCACCTCTGTACCTTCGTCGTCGTCACGTTTCCCTTCCTGCTCTCCTCGTCCATCCTTCCCGATGTTTCCACTCCTGCCACCTTCTCTAGTTTCTGCAGTTAGGACCTGGAGTCTCTCATGTTGCGATTTGATGCAGTTGCATATTTTTCTGCCTCTCTGCATTTCTGCGTCTGATCCCAAAGGGTGGGGAAGAGACTTGGTGAAGAACCCAGATGATGGAACTGGCCTGTGCTTGACACAGTGTCTGCTTTCTTAGGGCCTGGACGTCTGACCTGTGCTCCCACTGGGAAAAGCAGTGGACTTTCTGTGTCGTTTCCCCCCCCCCCCATGTCTTGTTTTCAGGGGACAGGCTTCAGCCTCCAGACCCTTTCCTGAGCCCCAAAGGGCAGGTGCCGGCAGGTGCTGGTCAGGGAAGGGAGGGGATGCAGAGAGCGGGGAGGGGCCGTCAGGAGACAACAGTGCAGCCTGGGGGCAGGTCCTGGTTCCCCCTCAAGGGATACACACAGCAATGTCTTGAGCTCTCCTGCAGACCTGAACCGCCAACAATTGAAAGCCAGGGAGCCCAAGTCCGCCAGGACCAGTCCTGGGGCCACCAAACACCAGCTCTGAAGAACGCAAGCTCGCACCCACCCTGATCCTCACCTGTGGCCCTGTTTTCTATTCCTGACCAGAAAACCACCTGCTCGTCTCTCCCAAAGGAGGGCCATGTCACGAGGGCATCAGCTTGCTCTGTCCCCCTGAAAGCTATTTTTTTTTCCTCCTTTGCCCAAAACACTATCTCGGCTACAGACGGCGGCCGTGTTTCGACAGCACCCTCAGAGAACAATCTAGATGGACGTCAGCCTCAGCCTTGGGGTTTCTTTCTCCCAGAAACCTCCCTCCTGCTGCTTGTGGCCACAGCTCAGGGCCTCCCATTCGTCTGTCCCTCTTTGATCCAGACTTCATCTCATGAGATTTCGTCCTGTACCACCAGATGCACCGTCTTTCTTGTTCTGACATGGACACACTTTTTCTCCCTACTTGGTGATGTGTATGTATGGTCGTTGCCCCAAAGGCTAGAATATAATAAGCCAGAAACAGCTTTCATTTCTGCAGTTCCTCCTGGCTAATTGGATGGAAAGGTAGAAGCTGTTAATTTTCCAGGAAGAGTGCGTCCAGAAGGGAGTTCCCTGGTGGTCTAGAGGTTCAGACTTGGGGCTTTCACATCCGTGGCCTGTATTCAATCCCTGGCCTGGGAACGGAGATCCCACATCAGTCCTCTGCACGCCACAGGCAAAAAATAAGAAAAAGAAAAAATCCAAAAATGAATACATGAAAAAAAAACCCTCTAAGAAAATATAGGATTGATGGTTTTAGATTGAATTACAAAGCTTTGAGATTTTAATGTTTTAATATCTGATGAGGTGTAACTAACTTTTCGTCTGCTTTCACTGAGATGTCCAGCAGAGTGAAGTGATTTTGCTCCCGAAATGACGTCCACACAAAATGTAGTGAAGCTCCGTCATCTCCTGTAGACACAGAATGAAAGAGGAAAAAAATTTTTTCCTTGTGATAAGAACTTAGGATTTAAAAAATTATTTTCCCAATGGAATATTTTTTCTACTGTACAGCACGGTGACCCAGTTACACATACATGTACCCATTCTCATTTCTCCCGTGCTCAGGCTCCGTCATAAGTGACGAGACCTAGTTCTCAGTGCTCCACAGCAGGACCTTGCAACTGGCATCTATCTTCCTTGGAGAAATGTCTCTTGCGGTCTCTTGCCCATTTTTCCATTGGGTTGTTGGCTCTTTTGCTGTTGTATAAGGTGCTTGTATATTGTATATTGGTTTCCTTTGCTGTGCAAGATCTTGTCCGTTTGATGAGGTCCCATTGGTTTATTTCAACTTTTATGTCTGTTTCTTTGGGAGACTGACCTGAGAAAACACTTGCAAGGTTGATGTCAGAGAATGTTTTGCCTGTGTTCTCTTCCAGGAATTGGATGGTGTCACGTCTTATATTTAAGTCTTTCATCTATCTTGAGTTTCTTGTTGGTGGTGTGAGGATGTGTTCTAATCTCATTGATTTGACTGGTTTCTGCTCCAGCTGAGAGGCAGGAGGGGCGAAGCCAGGGTCTGGGACCGAGCAGTGTCATGTTCATATGCCTGAGGCACCCTGCTTCCTCCTCCTGCAGGAGGACCATTCTGGGCACGAGTGGGAAGCCCCCAGAGAGGATGGGTGACCCCACAAGGGAAACCCCTGTCCACACTGCCGTGATAACATAAAAATGAGGTATGTAGCCTCTACCACTGTTTTCTGGGCGCTCGGCTCCCCAAAGCCTTGAATCTCTGAAGGGATAAGGCCTTTGGTAGACTGACCTTGTGGCTCATTAACCTACAGGTTTGGTAGAGCAGGATGTGTGTGTTTCCTTATATACTGAGGTGTTTGTCTTCTCCTTATGACTGACTTGACTTCCACGGGGAATCTCTAGGTTCCTCCACGTGGCTGCGAATGTGGAGTTTTCATTCTTTTTAAGGTTGAGTAATATTCCATTGCGATTATGCCCCACTGCTTCTTTCTCATTCTCTTCCATCAAGTTCTATCCCAAATGACTGGATAGAGTTCCCTGTGCTGGACAGCAGGACCTCATTGCTTATCCAGTGTTTTTGTTTTTTTTCCTTTTTGTGGGTCTATTTCTGGACACTTACTTTTTTTACGGCCACCCCCAAGGCCTATGGAGGTTCTCAGGCTAGGGGTCAAATAGCAGCTGCACCTGCTGGCCTACACCACAGCCACAGCAGTGCTGGATTTGAGCCACATCTGTGACCTACACCCCAGCTCACGCCAATGTCAGATCCTTAAGCCACTGAGTGAGGCCAGGGAATCTGCAACCTCCTGGTTCCTAGTCGATTCGTTTCCACTGTGTCACGAGGGGAACTCCTGCTTATCCATTCTCCATTTCAGAGTTGGCATCTACTGACCCCACAACCCTGCCCCCAGCCCTCTCCCTCCCCCTTGGCAACCACAAGTCTGTGCTCCATGTCTGTGAGCTGGTTTCTGTTGTGTACACAGGTTCATTGGTGCCAGATTTTAAGGTCCAGATATAAGTGATCTCTGACGGTATTTGTCTTCCTGTATCTGCGTTCACTTACTATGAGACTCTCTGGGTCCAACTGTGTTGCTGCAAATGCCATCATTTCACTCTTATGCCTGATATCCCATTGTGTGTGTGTCTATTTATTGAAGCTCTGCTTTGGGGGCAACATTTTGGGGCGCAGGCCGCCTATATCCCATGTGCTCCCTCCAGAGGCTCCAGGGCAGGGTCTTTCCTGCCTTGTCCAGCTTCTGGGGGCTCCAGGTGGCCCTGGGCAGGTGGCCGCCTCCCTCCCATCTCTACCTCCGTCTTCGCGTGGTGTCTCCTCTTCTGTCTCCTGGGAGGACCCTGTCCTTGGAGGGAGGGCCCCCCTCATCCAGGAGGACCTCCTCTCAGACCCTTCCCGTGGCTTCTCCTCTGTGTCTTCTCTGTTATGGGGATAATTATTAGGTTGAGGGCCCCTCTCATCAAGAGGACCTGGTCCCTGGCACACAGCTCTTAAACCACAGCAAGTTCTTGATCCCTGTGAGCAGAGCATCTTTAGTTGTTCCTGAGAAACCCAGGCTCACCTGTTTATGCTAATGAGGTGGGGCTGGTGCCAGAGGAACCAACCAGGGGATGAAAGGGTAGGCTTTTTTAGCTCCACCCCAAATCTTGAGACTTGCTGAGGGGTCAACCTTTAATCAGGCCTGCCTAGTGGGCCCTTCCTAGAAAGCAGACTCAGACAGCTTTCAGGTTGGGGAGCCCACAGTTGGGAGGGTGCAGCCCCACCAAGTCCAAGGAGACAGAAGCTCCTGCATGTGGGACCCACTCCCACCCTTCCCTCCCCTCCCCCTCTGGCTGTTCCCCCCTTGATGAGCAACGGGTAAGTCAGGTGTTTCCTGAGTTCTTTGGGGGGAGGACGTGAGGCGCCTCCATCTGCGGGCGTGTTGGACACAAGTGTGGGGGCCAGTGTTTGGTGAAGGGGCGGGGGGATCTCCTGAGGACCTGGGCCCTCTTGTTGGCATTTCGACCAACTCAGGGTGCTTTCTGAGGTAAACTGAATTGGAGGCCACCCAGCTGGGGTCCAAAGGGAACTGGAGGATTCCTTGGGGTGGAAATGCCCTACATTGGGTGTCAGCAGCAATGTGAGCAAAGAATTAAATGTGTTTACCCTTTTCAGTCAAACACCTCCTCCTGGCAGACCCCCGAGATCTCACCCTTTTCCTTGTCACTCATTCATCTCTGTGATCAGAGTGAATTCTCTAGAAGACCAACTAAGGCGTGTTCAAAACTGCTTAAAACCTTCGTTGGTTTTCATGGCTGTTAGAAAAGGACAAACGGCCTCCCCTCCTGCTGACCGAGGCAGGGCGGCTGGTGCAGGGTGGGCCCGGATTTGGAGCACGCTTTAGGGCTGGTGGCAGTGACCTCCCTCTGGTTCATCCTGGGACAGTGTCTTGTGACTTGTGTCTGACACGGGAAAGAGGTGACAACACTGGGGACCCGTTGTGGTGCCCAACCGTCTCCGGTTGGACTCTTTGCTTTTGCACGGCTGAGGCTCTCAGTCCCTGTAAATAAATAGTTACATGTCGCTGGTGTCTCCTGACAGGTGTGTTTCTACAGTGTAAGTTTGCACTCGTTGATTCTCACGGACGTAGAGATTGGTTGTGTTTGCTCCATAAAGGGGTTTCGTGGGCATGCGACAATAAATGACCACAAACCCCCCAGGTTACCACCACAGGAACCCACCCTCCCCCAGCCCTGGAGACCAGATGCCTGAGGTCAGGGTGTCCCAGGGTCTTACACCGGCTTCCTGGAGAGAGAGGAGGAGACCCTCTCAGCTCCCTCCATCCAACCAGGACCTGGAGGTGTGGTGTTGGGTGAGATAAGTCAGAGAAAGACACATCCTGTGTGATTATCACCCATACACAGAGTCTAAAAATAAGACGTTCCCTCTGTGGCTCAAGGGTTGTGGCTCAATGGTTGAAGACCTTGAGAAAGTGTCAGAGAAGATGCAAGGTCAGTCACTGGCTTTGATGAGGGCTTAAGGATCCAGCATTGCCCCAAGGCAAGACATAGTTCGCAGTGGTGACTCAGGTCCTCTGTTGCCAGTGGCTGTGGTGTAGGCTGGCAGCTGCAGCTCTGATTTGAACCCTGACCCACCACATGTTGAGGTTGTGACCCTAAGAAGGAAGCAGATAAGTAGAATAAACAATGAAATTTGTCACGTGTGGGTGGTCCGTACCTAATCAGTTGAGGACCTTTAGAGGAAAATGACGGAGGTCCCCGAGGTCGGGGGAATTCTGCCTCCAGACAGACGTCAGCTTCAAGCTACAGCATCGCCTGTTCCCTGGGCCTGCAGCTTGCCAGGCTGCCTGCAACCTCTGGACGTGCCATCCTTCATAACTGCATGAGACGATTTCTTAAAATGAGTCTTTTTCTCCCTCTCCTTCCACACATGCTATTGGTTGTGCTGCTCTGCAGGCCCTGATACACCATCCTATGTCCCTCAGGAGTCTGGCAGAGGTGCCTGAGGAGTTTGTGGGTGTATTGGTCTAAATAATGCTGGGGGCACCAAGCCTGAGGGTAAACTATGGGGTTTGATTTTGTGAGCCTGTTTGGGATGAAGGAAGAGCCTTTGGATCAGTGAATAATGGGGCTGGGAAGAGACGTGAGCTACTAGGAGGGCAGCAGCAGAATCTGGAGAAGGGAGAGGGAAAGGCCCCAGAGGGCCCTCCCACAGCAAGTTTGAGGGTCCCCACCTTGGTCATGGGGTGCCCTGGGTCCTGGCGACCCTGGAGCAGTGAGTACACACGGGTGCGGAAGGAGGTTGGAGCTGTGCTGCAGAACCAGCTCCTAGCCCCGGCCAGCACGGCTGTGCAGAGCCTGGGAAGATGGGCCTTTTTCTTATTTGACGACATACTCCATTTATGTTTATTGTAAACTATGGGCTCTCTTTCCTGTGCTGTGCAGTGTCTCCTTGCAGCTTGTATATTTTCTACACAGTCGTTTGTATCTCTTACTCCCTTCCCCCTATGCTCCCCCCCAAATGGGTCACCCCTAGTTTTCTGTATCTGAGAGTCTGGTACTTCTGTTGTACTCACTCGTCTGCTGTATTTTTTACGTTCTATATTTGAGTGCTATGATACAGTATTGGTCTTTCTCTGGCTGACTCCTGTCACTTAACATAATGCCCTGCACGTCCATCCCTGTTGCTGCAAATGGCACAGTTTCATTCTTTGTCATGACTGAGTGGGCTTCCACTGGGCATATGCACCACATCTCCTTATCCATTTCCCTGTGGTTGGACATTGAGGTTGTTTCCGGGTCTTGGCTCTTGGGAATACTTCTGCCATGAACATGGGGCTGCATGGATCTTTGTGAGTTCGTTTTCATATTTTCTGGATGTGTGTCCAGGAGTGTGGTCGTGGGATCATACGGTCGGTTTTCTCTTGCCTGGTTGAATTCACGGTAGAGCTTTCAAAAATGTAACACATCTTCTCCAGGTTCTAATGTTAGGCCCCCGAGCCTCTGAGGTTGGGCATTTCCCACAGTAGCATATCTGTCTCTCTGCTTTTCTCTGTCTGACGCCAAAGGGTAGTGATGAGACTTTGTGAAGAACCCGGACAATGTACCTGACCTGTGCTTGACTCAGTGTCTGCTTCCTGAGGGCCTGGGCCTCAGGCCTGTGGCCCCACTGGGAAAAGCACTGGCCTCGCTGTGTCTCCCGTTGAGGGAATACGCTTCAGCCTCCAGGCCCTTCCCTGAGCCCCGAAGGGCAGGTGCCCACAGGTGCTGATGAGGGGGGAGAGGGGATGCAGAGACCAGGGAGGGGTCGGCAGGGGACCTCAGTGCTGCCTGGGGAGCAGGTCCTGGTTCCCCCTCAAGGGATACACAGAGAACAAAGCCTTTGAGCTCTTGTGCAGAAGTAAACCCCCAACTAATGACAGCCAGAGAGGAGGACCCCCAGCACCAGTCCTGGGGCCCCTAGACACCAGCTCTGGAGAAGTGTGCAAGCTGGCACCCACCCTGAACCTTATCTGTGGCTGTGTTTTCTACTCTCCGAACTGTAAACCCACCCCCTCCTCATCTCTCCCAAAGGGGGACCCAGTCTTTAGGGCAGCAGCCTGCTGTGACCCCCTTTGCCTGACAAAGCAATTTATTTTCTTTCCTCCTTCCCCCAAAAATCCATCTCCATGGTAGACAGAGGCTGAGTTTGGGCAGCATCCTCAAAACAATCGAGATGCACATGAGCCTCGCCTTGGGGTTTCTTTCTCCCAGAAACATCCCCCCTTCTGCTGTTTGTGGCCACAGCTCGGGCCTCCCACTGGCCTGTCTGTCCTTGATCCAGAGTTCATCTCATGAGATTTCTTCTCTCACCAGCAGGTGCACTGTCTCTGGGGTTCCAACGTGGACAAACATTTTTCTTCCTACTTTGTGGTGTGTGTTTATGGTCGTTGCCCCAAAGACAGACACGAGCATATAATAACGAGCTAGCAATGTCTTTCATTTCTGCTGTTCTTCCTGGCTAATTGGATGGAAAGGTAGAAGCTGTTGATTTTCCAGGAAGAATACCTCCAGAAGGGAGTTCCTTGGGGTGGGGTGGGGGGTCTACAGGTTCAGAACTGAGACTTTTTATCACGGAGGCCCATGTTCCATCCCTGGTCTGGGAACTGAGATCCCACATCTAGCCTTGGTACACCTCAGGCAAGAAACAAAGACGAAAAAGAAAAATCCCAAAAATGAACATATGAAGGACATTGATCTAAGCAAACCTAGGGTTAATTTCTTAGATTTAATCAATGTATGGTTCTTAGATTAATTTTTGAACACTAGATCAGATTTAAGTTACTCTTGATCGCGGTGTCCAGCCGAGAGATGGGACTCGCATCCTGAAATGATGTCCACAGTCAGTTTAGGGAACCTCCATCCTCTCCTGTGGATACAAAGTGAAAGAGGGAAAACGTTCTTCTGATTAGAACTCTCAGGATTTGCTCTCAACAACCTTGGCGCATAAGGTGCTTTGGTGCTGATACTTGTCATGTACGTTTCATCCCAGGACCAACGTGTCTAATACCCTGTCGGTGGTACCTTCCCCTCCCCCTCCAGCCTCTGGGAACCACAGATCTCATCTCTTTTGCTGTGAGTTTGTTTTTGGAACAAAACTGACCTTCAGCACTTGTTTCGTTCCCACAACATTGTGACTTGATAGTGCTTTTTCCTTATTTTGCTTTTTTACAGCCACACCTGTGGCATATGGATGTTGCCAGACGAGGGGTCAAATCAAAGTCACAGCTGCCAGGCTCCACAACAGCCACCCCAGATCCCACCACATGTGCGACCTACACCTCAGCTCACTGCAACACCAGATCCTTAACCCACTGAGTGAGGCCAGGGATCAAACCCACATTCTCACGGATCCTAGTCAGGTTCTTTACCACTGAGCCATGAGGGGGAACTCCCCCATCTCATTTTCTACGAGTTGGTGTTTGGAATAGAACTGACCACCTGCACTGTTTTAGTGCCTGTTACATGGCAGAGCGACTCCCTATTTCTACACACACCCGACCCCCCTGTTTGCCTTCTGGCCCTCAGGCCTCCTGTTTGGTCTGAAAAGTCACACGAGTCTGCAGAGCTGCAAAGTACTGGTGAATATATTCCCCCACTTTTCTTCGACATTTGCAGTAGAAGAGACACAGCACCGGGTTCGCCTCACGTGTCCAGCATGGCCATGTGACTTATATCGTGAGATGACGGCTAGAACGATTTTAGGGAATGTCCATCATTTCCTGGAGAAACCCAATTCAAGACATAGAAAAAAACTTTCCCTTGTGATGAGAACTCTTAAGGTTGACTTTGAGTAGACCTGCTCTACAGTGTCCGGCCGTGTAGGTTTCACGTATCCTGTTGGCCGTCACGCCCCTAGGACTCAGTCATCCTTTAACTGGAGGGGATCCCTTTGCACCATCTTCCACCAGTTCCCCTGCCTCCCGTGACCACAAGGCTTCTCTAGGTCTCTGCCTCTCACTTGAATGCTGTTGGCTTTTTGTCTCAGCTGTTACCTACAAGGGCATTTTCTTCCAGAGGCTTGGGCTTGGCTCAGGAGTCTGCACCGTCCTGCCTGTGTCCCTGAGATGCTGTCTGCTGACGGTTTCCTCTGGGGCTGAGGGTCCATCTTGACTGGGTTCTGCGCCAGTGGAGAGGCAGGAGGGGTGAAGCCAGAGTCTGGGACCCAGCAATGTCGTGTTCATATGCCTGAGGCACCCTGCTTCCTCCTCCTGCAGGGGGACAATTCTGGGCACAAGTGGGAAGCCCCCAGAGGGGACTGGTGACCCCACAGGGAAACCCCTGTCCACACTCCAGAGACAACCTAAGAATGATATATGTAGTCTCTACCCCTGTTTCTGGGCCCACAGCTCCCCAAAGCCTTGGAATCTCCGAAGGGATAAGGTCTTTGGTAGACTGACCTGGTGGCTCATGAACCTACAGGTTTGTTAGAACAGGATGTGTGCGTCCATATACACTGAGGTGTTTGTCTTCCCTTTACAACTGACTTGACTTCCTATGGGAATCTCTAGGGCATGCACAGGGCTGCAAATGGCATGCTTTCATTCCTTTTTTGTGGTTGAGTAATATTCCATTGCGGTTATGCCCCACTGCTGCTTTCTTACTCTCTCCCATCGAGTTCTATCCCAAGAGACTGCATAGAATTCCCTGTGTTGTACAACAGGACCTCATTGCTTATACAGGTTTTTTCTTTTTGGTCTTTTTGCCTTTTCTAGGGGTGCTCCCATGGCATATGGAGGCTCCCAGGCTAGGGGTCTAACCGGAGCTGTAGCCACTGGCCTGTGCAACAGCCACAACCACACTGGATCTGAGCTGCTTCTGCGACCTACACCCCAGCTCACAGCAATGCAAGATTCTTACCCCACTGAGCAAGGCCAGGGGTTGAACCTGCAACTTCATGGTTCCCCGTCAGATTTGTTTGCACTGACTCATGAAGGGACCTCCTGCTTCTCCATTCTCAATGTCACAGTTTGCAGCTACTGACCCCAAACTAACTCCCCCCAACCCACTCCCTCCCCCTTGGCAACCACAAATCCGTGCTCCATGTCTGTGAGCTGGTTTCTGTTCTGTAGACAGGTTCATTTGTGCCATGTTTTAAGGTCCAGATAGAAGTGATCTCCGATGGTATTTGTATTCCTGTATCTGCCTGACTTCACTCAGTATGAGAATCTCTAGGTCCAACCGTGTTGCTGCAAATGCCATCATTTCACTCTTTTGTATGGCTGATAGCGCATTGTGTATGGGTGTATTGAGGCTCTGCTTTGGGGGCAACATTTTGGGGTGCAGGCCCCCAATGTCCCCTGTGCTCCCTGCAGAGGCTCCAGGGGAGGGTCCTTCCTGCCTCTTCCAGCGTCTGGGGGTTCCAGGTGGCCCTGGGCTGGTGGCTGCCTCCCTCCCATCTCTGCCTCCATCTTCACGGGGCTTCTCCTCTGTGTCTGTGTCTCCTCCTGTGTCTATTAAGAGGACACTGTCCTTGGATGGAGGGCCACCTGATGCAGGAGGACCTCCTCTGCAATCCTTCCCATGGCTTCTCCTCTGTGTCTTCTCTTTTGTAAGGATTCTTGTTTCTAGGTTGAGGGCCCCTCCTCCGTCCAGGAGGACCTGGTCCCTGGCACACAGCTCTTAAACCTTAGCAAGCTCTTGATCCCTGTGAGCAGAACATCTTTGGTATTTCCTAAGACAGCCAAACTCACCTGTTTATGCTAATGAGCTGGGGCTGGTTGCCTGTCTGTTTGACTGTATTTGCTCCTGCACCTGTGTGTGTGTGATGCGTCTATTACTGCATCTGTGTGTCTTTTTAGGTGTCTCTGCCTGTGTTTATAGGTTTGTGTCTATATTCCTGCATCTGTTGCTTTTTTTAGATTCCTGTGTTTTCATTCTGTGCCTACATTCCTGTCTGTGTTTCTATTCCTGCATCTGTGGGTCTGCTTATACATCTGTGTCTGTGTGTGTATATGTGTGTGTCCCTCGGTGTCTGTGCCTGTCCCTGTGGCCCGCCATCCTCTGCCAGGCCTCTCTTGGCAGCCCCTTGTCAATTCTCCTCTCCCCATGGCTGTGTCACCCAGGATGGTGTCTCTGGGCCCAGGGGGCTCTGCCCCTAAAGCCTGACTTGGGGCCAATGCTGCATTTCTTACAGGGCTGTGTGAGCCGTGTTCCCTGCCCTGTGTGGTCCTCCTGTTTCAGGCAGCAAGGACACAGGGCTGGGGTGGCTGGGATTGGACAGAAACTAATTAGGAAGCAGAACACACAGCTGTCTCCCCTCCTAAGTGAACCGTCCAGCCCTGCACAGTGACACCCTAGCCAGGAGGGTTCACAAGGCCGTAAGGAGGGCAGTGAAAAAGGTCTAGTTCAGAAGGTGTTCCCTTGTTAAAATGACTTTTTGAATTTTGATTTTGTGAATTAAAAACATCTTTTTTCAACTTTTAGAATTCTCTTAATTTTTAAAATTTTGTTTATTTTGGTTGCCTGAGGCATATGGAGTTCCCAGGCCAGGGATCAGATCAGAGCCACAGTTGAAACCTATATCACAATGCTGGATCCTTAACCTACTGTGCCGGCTGGGTGTCAAACCCACGTCCCAGGGCTCCAGAGATGCTGCTGAACCTGTTGCCCCACAGGAGAAACTCCTCTATCCTTTCCTTAAAAATGCGTTTGTGTTCTATTGGAGTATAGCTGATTCACAGTGTTGTTTCAAGTGCATGGCAAAGGGTATGAGTTATACCATTCTGAGAGTCTTGCCTTGTATAGGTGATGACGGGATACTGAATACAGTCTCTTGGGCTGTACAGGAGAGCCTGGGTGCTGACTGAGTTTATACTAGTGTGTGTGGTGTTGATCCCAAACAGCTAATTTATTCCTCCCCCAGCCGTTCCCATTTGGAAACCATACATTCTCTATGAATCTGTTTCTCTTTTCTACATAAGTTCGTTGGTGTCATTTGTGAGATTCCACATGGCAGTGAGCTCAGCTGGTGTTTGCCTCTCCCTTTCTGACTTACATCTCTCAGTATGGTCGCCAGTATGTCCATCCATGTCACTGAAAATGGCATCGTTTTGTTCTTTTCATGGGGCTGAGTAATATTCCATTGTGGGTATGGAGCACGTCTTTTTTATTCATGCTCTGTCGGTGGGCACTTAGGCTGTTTCCATGTCTTGTCTATTGCGAATAGTGCTGCTGTGAACATAGGGGCACTGGTATCTTCTGCAGTTACAGTTTTCTCCAGATGTCCAGGAGTTGGGATTGGTGGATCATGTGGTAGTTCTAGTTTCAGTTCTGTTCAGTTTGGTGGTGGTGGTTTTGGTTGGGGTTTTTTTTTTTCTTTTTGTTAGGGCCATACCTGCAGGCTATAGAAGCTCCCAGGCTAGGGGTCAGCTCAGATCGGCAGCTGCTGTTCTGTGCCATAGCCCCGGTAATGCCAGATCGGAGCCACATCTGCAACCTACACTTCAGCTTGTGGCAACCCCAGATCCTTCACCCACTGAGGGAGCCCAGGGGTCCAAGGTGGGTCCTCATGGACTCTAGCCCAGGTTGTTTCTGCTGAGTCACTGTGGAAATGCCTACTTTCACTTTTTCAAGGAACCCCCACACTGGTTTCTGTCGTGGCAGCACCAAGTTCCCTTCCCACCATCAGTGCAGGCAGGGGCCTGAGGGGCTCTTGCAAGGCTTTTCCTTCTAAATCTCAGGGAAAGGATGGCCTGGGATTGAATAAATGGTAAAGGTCAATAAAGGCCTGTTTATACTGGAATTGCCTTCTAATGAAATCAAAGAGGAAGAAGTTCCTAATTATTGGGAGAAGGCAAACTAGCGTCCCCCCCCCAAAGAAACTTGGTGACAAGGTCCCCCAGGAAATGTAGGGACATCTAGATTGTCAGCCAGGACCTTGGATAGAGCAGGAGGGAGATGTCCTACAGGGTGTGACTGCCCAGCCTGTTTTCTTCTCCCTGCATTGAGTCACCTGCGAGAGAAGAGAGGGTTTGAGGGGAGAAGTGGGAAAATTGAGCAAAAAGAAAAGGAAGCGGAGTTCCCGTTGTGGCCAGTGGTTAGCGAATCCGACTAGGAAGCATGAGGTTGTGGGTTGGATCCCTGCCCTTGCTCAGTGGGTTAACGATCCAGCATTGCCGTGAGCTGTGGTGTAGGTCACAGATGCGGCTCGAATTCCACGTTGCTGTGGCACTGGCGGCTACAGCTCCGATTGGACCCCTAGCCTGGGAACCTCCATATGCCGCGGAAGCAGCCCAAGAAATGGTAAAAAAACAAAAAAAGCAAGTGGGGATGGGGGTGATTGTGAAAACTCAAGCCAAAAAATTCAAAAATGGCTGTGAAACCACGGCCACCAGGAGCAGCTGAGGGTGGAGCAGAAAGACCTTTGGCTCCAACCTCACAGATGATCCAAACCTCGGGGGATGGAACTGCACAAGGGCTTCCTGGGGAGAGGGAGGGGGAGCCTCTCAGGTCCTGCATCCAACCAGGAGCTGGAGGGTGTGGTGGTCAGTGAAGTTTAAGTCAGAGAAAAACACATCCTGTGTGATGATAACCTATATGCAGAGGCTGAAAATGAAACTAGGTGTTCCCGTTGTGGCTCAGTGGTTTCAGAACTTGACATAGTGTCTGTGAGGATGCAGCTTTGATCCCTGGCCTCACTGAGTGGGTTAAGGAGCTGGCATTGCCCCAAGGTGCAACATAGTTGACAGATGTGGCTCAGATTCTGTGTTGCCAGTGGCTGTCGTGTAGGTTGGCAGCTGCTGCTCTGATTTGACCCCTCACCCAGGAACGTCCACATGCTGAGGTTGTGACCCTAAAAAGGAGACAAATAAGTGGAATAAACAATGGTACGTGTCACGTGTGGGTGGTCCGTACCTAATCAGTTGAGGACCTTTAGAGGAAGAAGACTGAGGTCCCCGAGGTAGGGGGAATTCTGCCTCCAGACAGATGGCAGCTTCAAGCTAGAACATCGCCTGTTCCCTGGGCCTCCAGCTCGCCAGGCTGCCTGCAACCTCTGCACCTGCCATCCTTCATAACTGCATGAGATAATGCTATAAAATGAGTCTGTCTCTCCTTCTCCTTCCAAACATGCTATTGGTTCGGCTGCTCTGCAGGGCCTGATAGACCATCCTAAGTCCCTCAGGGGTCTGGCAGAGGTGCCAGAGGAGTTGGGGATGTGTTTGCCCGAGTCATTGTCTGTGCACCAAGCCTGAGGGAATAGCATAGGGTTTCATATTTGGAAGCTTCTTTGGATGAAGGAAGATCATTTGGAGGAGTGAGTAATGGGGCTCTGAGGAGGCACAGCAGGATCTGGAGAAGGGAGAGGGAAATGCCCCAGAGGCCCCTCCCACAGCAGGTTTGAGGGTCCCCGCCTTGGTCATATGGTTCCATGTGTCCTGGCGACCCAGGAACAGTGAGTACACACATGTGTGGAAGGAGGTTGGAGCTGTGATGAAGCCCCAGCTGTGAAGTCTTAACAGCTTGGAAGATGGGCCTTTTTCTTGACATTATATTCCATTTATGTTTACTGTAAAATGTGGGCTCTTTGCTGTGCAGTGTCTCCTTGCAGCTTATATATTTTCTACATAGCAGTTTGTATCTCACTCCCTTCTGCTATGTCCCCACCCCAAATGGGTCACCCCTAGTTTTCTGTATCTGTGAGTCTGGTGCTTTGGGGTCATACTCACTCATCTGCTGTATTTTGTATATTCTATATTTAAGTGATGTGACACAGTATTTGTCCTTCTGTGGCTGACTCATGTCACTTAACATAATGCCTTCCAAGGCCATCCCTGTTGCTGCAAATGGCACAGTTTCATTCTTTGTCATGACTGAGTGGGCTTCCACTGGGCATATGCACCACATCTTCTCATCCATTCCCCTGTCATGGACATTTAGGTTGTTTCCGGGTCTTGGCTCTTGGGAATACTTCTGCCATGAACATGGGGGTGCATGGATCTTTGTGAGTTCGTTTTCATATTTTCTGGATGTGTGTCCAGGAGTGGGGTCACGGGACCATAGGGTCAGTTTTCTTTCTTGTTTGAATTAACGGTAGAGTTTTCAAAACTATAACTCAGCTCTATTTCCCATTTCCTAATTTTTTTATTGGGGGGGCTCCATGAAATGTGGCCTCTGTACATTCTCCGTCGTCATATTTCCCTTCCAGCTCTTCCTCCTCCATCCCTCCTGATGTTGCCACTTCTGTCACCTTCTCTAGTTTCTACTGGAAGGACCCAGAGTCTGATGTTGCTCATTTCATGCAGTTGCATGTTTATATGTCTGTGTTTTTGCGTCTGAGGCCAAAGGGTAAGGATTAGACGCTGGAAGAACTCAGACAATGCAGCTGACCTGTGCTTGACTCCGCATCGGCTTCCTGAGGGCCTGGGCCTCTGGCCTGTGCTCCCACTGGGAAAAACAGCAGCCTTTCTGGGTCTCCCCCCAGCCGCATATCTTGTTTTTCGGAAATAGACTTCAGCCTCCAGGCCTTTCCCTGAGTCCCAAAGGGCAGGTGCCCACAAGTGCTGGCTGATGAGGGAAGGGAGGGGATGCATGGGCCAGGGAGGGGCCGTCAGGAGAAAACTGTGCCTCCTGGGGGCAGGTCCTGGTTCCCCCTCAGGGGCTACACACAGCAATGTCTTTGAGCTCTTCTGCACAACTAAACCCCCAACAGATGAGAGCCAGAGAGGAGGACCCCCAGCACCAGTCCTGGGGCCCCTAGACACCAGCTCTGAAGAAGAGTGCAAGCTTGCACCCACCCTGAGCCTTACCTGTGACTGTACTTAATAATACTCCCCAAACTGTAAACCCACGCCCTCCTCATCTCTCCCAAAGGGGGACCCAGTCTTTAGGGCAGCAGCCTGCTGTGACCCCCTTTGCCTGGCAAAGCAATTTAAGTTTTTTTTTTTTTCCTCCTTCACTCAAAAATCCATCTCCATGGTAGACGGAGGCTGAGTTTGGGCAGCATCCTCAGAACAATCGAGATGCACATGAGCCTCGCCTTGGGGCTTCTTTCTCCCAGAAACATCCCCCCTTCTGCTGTTTGTGGCCACAGCTCAGGGCCTCCCACTGGCCTGTCTGTCCTTGATCCAGAGTTCATCTCATGAGATTTCTTCTCTCACCAGCAGATGCACTGTCTCTGGGGTTCCAACGTGGACAAACATTTTGCTCCCTACTTTGTGATGTGTGTTTATGGTCATTGCCCCAAAGACAGACACGAGCATATAATAACGAGCTAGCAATGTCTTTCATTTATGCTGTTCTTCCTGGCTAATTGGATGGAAAGGTAGAAGCTGTTGATTTTCCAGGAAGAATACGTCCAGAAGGGAGTTCCCTGGGGTGGGGTGGGGGGTCTACAGGTTCAGACCCGACAGTTGTTACCACGGAGGCCCATGTTCCATCCCTTGTCTGGGAACTGAGATCCCACATCAAGCCTCTGCACACCTCAGGCAAGAAACAAGACGAAAAAGAAAAAAAAAAAACCCAAAAACGAACACATGAAGGACATTCATCAATGCAAACCTAGGGTTAATTTCTTAGATTTAATCAATGTATGGTTTTTAGATTAAATTTTTGAACACTAGATTTAAGTTACTCTTGATCGCGGTGTCCAGCCGAGAGATGGGACTCGCATCCTGAAATGATGTCCACAGTCAGTTTAGGGAACCTCCACCCTCTCCTGCAGATTCAAAGTGAAAGAGGAAAAAATTCTTCTGATAAGAACTCTCAGGATTGGCTGTCAACACCCTTGGCGCATAAGGTGCTTTGGTGCTGATACTTGGCATGTACATTTCATCCCAGGACCAACGTGCCTGATACCCTGTCGGTGGTACCTTCCCCCTCCCCCTCCAGCCTCTGGGAACCACACATCTCATCTCTTCTGCTGTGAGTTTGTTTTTGGAACAAAACTGACCTTCAGCACTTGTTTCGTTCCCACAACATTGTGACTTGATAGTGCTTTTTCCTTATTTTGCTTTTTTACAGCCACACCTGCGGCATGTGGAGGTTGCCAGACGAGGGGTCAAATCAAAGTCACAGCTGCCAGGTTCCACAACAGCCACCCCAGATCCAACCACATCTGTGACCTACACCACAGCTCACTGCAACACCAGATCCTTAACCCACTGAGTGAGGCCAGGGATCAAACCCACATCCTCACGGATCCTAGTCAGGTTCTTTACCACTGAGTCACGAGGGGGAACTCCCCCATCTCATTTTCTACGAGTTGGTGTTTGGAATAGAACTGACCACCTGCACTGTTTTAGTGCCTGTTACACAGCAGAGCGACTCCCTATTCCTACACACACCTGACCCCCCGTTTGCCTTCAGGCCCTCAGGCCTCCTGTTGGCTCTGAAAAGTCACACAAGTCTGCAGAGCTGCAAAGTACTGGTGAATACATTCCCCCACTTTTCTTCCACGTTTGCAGTAAAAGAGACACACAGCACCAGGTTCGCCTCACGTGTCCAGCATGGCCATGTGACTTACATCGTGAGATGACGGCTAGAACGATTTTGGGGAACGTCCATCATTTCCTGGAGAAACTGAATTCGAGACATAGAAAATTTTTTCCCTTGTGATGAGAAGTCTTAAGGTTGACTTTGAGTAGACCTGCTCTACAGTGTCTGGCCGTGTAGGTTACACATATCCTGTTGGCCATCACACCCCTAGGACTCAGTCATCCTCTAACTGGAGGGGGTCCCTTTGCACCAGCTTCCCCCAGTTCCCCCGCCTCCCGCGACCACAAGGTTCCTCTTGTTCTCTGCCTCTCACTTGAATGCTGTTGGCTATTGGTCTCGGATGTTACTTAGAAGGGCGCTTTCTTCCAGAGGCTTGGGCTTGGCTCAGGAGGCTGCACTGTCCTGCCTGTCTCCAGGAGACACTGTCTGCAGACAGTTTCCTCTGGGGCTAAGTGTCCTCCTTGACTGGTTTCTGCTCCAGCAGAGAGGTGTTAAGGGGTGAGGCCAGCGTCTGGGACCGAGCAGCACTGGGCTCATACGCCTGAGGGACCCTGCTTCCTCCTCCTGCAGGAGGACAATCCGGGGCATGAGTGGGAAGCCCCCAGAGGGGACGGGGTGACCCCACAAGGGAAACCCCTGTCCACACTCCAGTGACAACCTAAGAAGGAGGTATGTAGCCTCTACCCCTGTTTTCTGGGCTCTCAGCTCCCCAAAGCCTTGGACGCTGTGAAGGGATAAGGTCTTGTGTAGTTTGACCTGGTGGCTTGCTGACCTACAGGTTTGTTAGAGCAGGATGTGTGTGTTTGCATATATACTGAGGTATTTGTCTTCTCCTTATGACTGACCTGACTTCCATGGGGAATCTCTAGGTTCCTCCACATGGCTGCAAATGGGATGGTTTCATTCTTTTTTGTGGTTGAGTAATATTCCATTGTGATTATGCCCCACTGCTTCTTTCTCATTCTCTTCCATCGAGTTTTATCCGAAGAGACAGGATAGAATTCCCTGTGCTGTTAGGCTGAACCTCATTGCTTATCCAGTCTTTTTTTTTTTCCCCTGCCTTTTCTAGTGCTGCTCCCATGACATATGGAGGTCCCCAAGCCAGGGTCTAATCAGACCTGTAGCCACTGGCCCGCGCAAGAGCCACAGCAACACGGGTTCTGAGCTGCTTCTGCAACCTGCACCCCAGCTCATAGCAATGTCAGATTTTTAACCCACTGAGCAAGGCCAGGGATTGAACCTGCAACCTCATGGTTCCCTGTCAGATTGGTTTCCACTGCCCCACAGGGGGAACTCCTGCTTATCCATTCTCGATGTCAGAGTTTGCAGCTACTGACCCCAAACCCCCACCCCATAGTGCACTCTCTCCCCCTCAGCAACCACAAGTCCGTGCTCCATGTCTGTGAGCTGGTTTCTGTTCTGCAGACAGGTTCATTTGTGCCATGTTTTAAGTTCCAGATAGAAGTGATCTCTGATGGTATTTGACTTCCTGTATCTGCCTGCCCTCACGTAGTGTGAGAATCTCTAGGTCCAACCGTGTAGCTGCCATTATTTCACTCTTTTTTATGGTTAATTCTCCATTGTGTTTGTGTCTATTTATTGAGGCTCTGCTTTGGGGGCAACATTTTGGGGTGCAGGCCCCCTATATCCCCTTGGTCCCTGCAGAGGCTCCAGGGGAAGTTCCTTCCTGCCTCTTCCAGCGTCTAGGGGCTCCAGGTGGCCCTGGGCTGGTGGCTGCCTCCCTCCCATCTCTGCCTCCATCTTTCCGTGGCTTCTCCTCTGTGTATGTTTCTCCTCTTGTGTCTCTTAGGAGAACACTGTCATTGGATGGAGGGCCCCTCTCATCCAGGAGGACCTCCTCTCAGACCCTTCCCATGACTTCTCCTCTGTGTCTTCTCTGTTGTAAGGATACTTGTTATTAGGTTGAGGGCCCCTCTTCATCCATGAGGACCTGGTCCTTGGCACACAGCTCTTAAACCATAGCAAGTTCTTGATCCCTGTGAGCAGAGCCTCTTGAGTTTGTCCTAAGAAACCCAAGCACACCTGTTTATGCTAATGAGCTGGGGCTGGTTGCCTGTCTGACTGTATTCCTGAACCTGTGTGTCTGGGATGCATCTATTACTGCGCCTGAGTCTCTTTTTAGGTGTCTCTGCCCATGTTTATAGGTTTGTGTCTATATTTTTGCACGTGTTGCTGTTTTTAGATTCCTGTGTTCACATTCTGTGTCTATATTCCTGCATCTGTGGGTCTGCTTATACATCTGTGTCTGTGCACATCCCCTGTGGCTGCCCCCCCACCCTCCCCCAGGCCTCTCTTGGCAGCCCCTTGGCAGCCCCTTGTCAACTCCCCTCTCCCCACAGCCGTGTCACCAAGGATGTTTGTCTGGGCCAGTGGGCTCTGGTCTTAAAGCTTGATTTGGGGCCAATGCTGCATTTCCTGTGGGGGATGTGTGTCAGCCCTGTTCTCTGCCCTGCATGGTCCTTCTGTTTCAGGCAGTGAGGACACAGGGCCAGGGTGGTTGGGATTGGACAGAGATTAACTAGAATGCAGAACACACAGCTGTCTTCCCTCCTAAGAGAACAGGCCAGCCCTGCACAGTGATGCCCTAGTTGGAAGGGTTTCCAAAGCTGTAAGGATGGCAGTGAAAAAGGTCTAGTTCAAGTTCAGAAGCTGTCCACTTGCTAAAATGACTTCTTAAATTGTAATTTTGTGAATTAAAAAACCTATTTTTTTTCATTTTACGATTCTTTTAATTTTTCAAATTGTATTTTGGCTGCCTGAGGCATATGGAGTTCCTGGGCCAGGGATCAGATCTGAGCCACAGTGGAAACCTATATTACAAGGCTGGATCCTTAACCCACTGTGCAGGCTGGGTGTCAAACCCATGTCCCAGGGCTCCAGAGACACTGCCAATCCTGTTGCCCCACAGCAGGAACTCCTCTATCCTTTTCTTAAAAAAAAACATTATATTATGTAGGAGTATAGTTGATTTACAAGGTTATTTTTCAGGTGTATGGCAAAGGGTATGAGTTATACATGTATCATTTTGACATTCTTGCCTCGTATGGGTTATTACGGGATATTGAATATAGTTTCTAGGATGTACAGGAGATCATTGATGCATACCGAGTTTATCTATACTAGTGTGTACGTTGTTGACCCCAAACAACTCATACATCCCTCCCCCCAGCCATTCCCATTTGGTAACCATACATTTTCTATGAGTCTACTTCTCTTTTCTAAATAAGTTCATTGGTGTCATACGAGTTTCCACATAGCAGTGAGCTCAGCTGGTGTTTGTCTCTCCCTTTCTGACTTACATCCCTTAGTATGATCCCCTGTATGTCCATTCCATGTCACTGAAAATGGCATCATTTTGTTCTTTTTCCTAACTGAGTAATATTCCATTGTGTGTATGGAGCACATCTTTTTTTATTCATCCTCTGTCAGTGGCTACTTAGGTTGGTTCTCTGTATTGTCTATTGTCATTAGTGCTGCTGTGAACATAGGCATGCAGGTACCTTTTTGGGTTATGGTTTTCTCTGGATAGATGCCCAGGAGTTGGCATTGCTGGATCATGGGGTCATTCTGTTTTTAGATTTGTCGAGTTGCTTGTTTTTCTCTTTGTCAGGGCCATACCTGCAGGGTATGGAAGTCCCCAGGCGAGGGTTCAAATCAGCTGCAGCTGCTATTCTATGCCAAAGCCCCAGTAATGCCAGATCTGAGCCCCATCTGCAACCTATACTACAGCTCATGGCAACCCCGGATCCTTCACCCCACTGAGTGAGCCCAGGGATCCAAGGTGGGTCCTCAGGGATCCTATCCCAGGTTGTTTCTGCTGTGTCGCCGTGGGAACGCCTACTTTGTTTTCGAAGGAACCCCCATACTGTTTTCTATCATGGCTGCACCAAGTTACTATCCCACCATCAGTGCAGGCAGGGGCTGAGGGGCTCTTGCAAGGCTTTTCTTCTTAACTCTCAGGGAAAGGATGGCCTCGGTTTGAATAAATTGCAAAGACCAATAACGGTTTGTTTATACTGGAATTGCCTTCTAATGTATTCAAAGAGAAAAAAGTTCCTAATTATTGCTAGAAGGCAAACTAGTGTCCCCCACCTCCCCTCACCCCCCAAAGAAACTTGGTGACAAGGTCCCTCAGGAAATGTAGAGATGGCTGGATTGTCAGCCAGGACCTTGGATAGAGAGGGAGGGAGATGTCCAGCAGGTGTGACCGCCCAGCCTGGTTTCTTCTCCCTGCGTTGAGTCACCTGCGAGAGAAGAGAGGGTTTGAGGGAAGAGCTGAGAACTTGAGCAAAAAGCAAAGGAAGCAGGATGGGGTGATTGTGGAAACTGAAGATGCCAACATTCATAAGTGGCTGTGACACCACGGCCACCAGGAAGAGCTGAGGGTGGAGCAGAAAGACCCTTGGCTCCAACCTCACAGGTGATCTAAACCTCGGGGAATGGAGCCTAGAAGGGCTTCCTGGAAAGAGGGAGGGGGAGCCTCTCAGGTCCTGCATCCAAACAGGACCTGGAGGGTGTGGGGTTCAGTGAAGTTTAGGTCAGAGAAAGATACATCCTGTATCATCATCATCACCCATATGCAGAGACTGAAAGTGAAACGAGGAACTCCCATTGTGGGTCAGTGGGTTAAGAACCTGACATAGTGTCCATGAGAATTCAGGTTCAATTCCTGGCCTCGACTGAGTGGGTTAAGGAGCTGGCATTGCCCCAAGGTGCAACATACTTTACAGATGTGGCTCAGATTCTGTTTTGCTGTGGCGTAGGCTGGACGTTGCAGCTCTGATTTGACCCCTGGCCCAGGAATGCGCATATGCTGCAGCTGTGGCCCTAAAAAGGGAAACAAATACAGTAAGAAATGAAACTAGACATGTCACACAGCGGGTGGTCCTTCCCTAATCTGTCGACGACCTTCAGAGGAGAAAGACTGAGGTCCCCGAGGTAGGGGGAATTCTGCCTCCGGACAGATGGCAGCTTCAAGCTACAGCATCGCCTGTTCCCTGGGCCTCCAGCTCGCCAGGCTTCCCTGCAACCTCTGGACCTGCCATCCTTCATAACTGCATGAGATGATTCCTTAAAATGGGTCTGTCTCACACTCTCCTTCCGAACATTCTGTTGGTTCTGCTGCTCTGCAGGCCCTGATACACCATCCTAAGTTCCTCAGGGGTCTGGCAGAGGTGCCTGAGGAGTTTGTGGGTGTATTGGTCTAAATAATGCTGGGGGCACCAAGCCTGAGGGTATACTATGGGGTTTGATTTTGTGAGCCTGTTTGGGATGAAGGAAGAGCCTTTGGATCAGTGAATAATGGGGCTGGGAAGAGACATGAGCTACTAGGAGGGCAGCAGCAGCAGAATCTGGAGAAGGGAGAGGGAACGGCCCCAGAGCCCCCCCACCACAGCAGGTTTGAGGGTCCCTGCCTTGGTCATTGGTGCCCTGGCGACCCTGGAGCAGTGAGTACACACAGGTGTGGAAGGAGGTTGGAGCTGTGCTTCAGAACCAGCTTCTAGTCCCGGCCAGGATGTCTGTGCAGAGCCTGGGAAGATGGGCCTTTTTCTCGTTTAACATTATGTTCCATTTATGTTTGTTGTAAGATACCAGCTCTATTTCCTGTGCTGCACAGGATCTCCTTGCAGCTTCTATGTTTTCTCCGTAGAAGTTTGTCCCTCTCAACTCCCGTCCCCCTATGTTGCCCCCCCCAAAATGGGTCACCCCTAGTTTGCTGTATCTGAGTCTGGTTGTCTGGTTCTTTGGTGTGTTATTCACTCGTCTGTTGTATTTTTTGCATTCTATATTTAAGTGCTATGATACAGTATTTGTCTTTCTCTGGCTGACTTATTTGGCTTAACATAATGCCTTCCAAGTCCATGTTGCTGCAAACGGCATGATTTCATCTTATGGCTGAGCTCCTTGCAGATGGGGTTGGGGGTCGGCAGGTGCAGCAGCTCAGGTAGAGGCAGGTGGCACATGGCCGTCTCCAGCTCCCAGGAGGAGATGATGGAACCTGGCCTGGGGGTCCTGGGAAGGGGAAAAGAAAACCTTGAAACAGAATTGGTCCTGGGAACTTCCAGTTCATACCTGGTCGCTCAGAAGCACAAGTGACCTGCCACAGGACTGTCAGGTGTGGCCAGGTTTAACGGCTAAGCCCTGGACTTCTGGGGTCAGATACTGGCTGTAACGTATGTCTGGACTGAATACCATTGCAGAAGGCCTGTCTGGCATCTCAAACTTTGGAGAACGGTTAGATGGCGGAGGTCAGGGTTCTTGAGAGGAGGATAGATGAGAAGGGACATCCCTGGCTCCCACCCCCCAAAAGCCGGGCTGCTTGTGACCACCTCACAAGTTCTACACACCCTACCCCTTGCTCAGGGTCTGCTCTTTTAAAAAACACTTAGGTCTAGAGTTCCCATGTGACTCAGCAGGTTAAAGATCCAGTGTTGTCACTGCAGTGGCTCAGGTCCCTGAGGTGCCATGGGTTGGATCCCTGGCCCGGGAACTTCCGCATGCCACAGGCATGGTCAAAAAGATTTCTCTCTGTAGAGCAGTGGGTATCTGCTCATGCTAAACCCTCATTCATCCCCTCTCTTTTCCCTTGGCAAGTCTGTTCTCTGTGTCTGAGTCTGTTTCTGTTCTGTAGGTCAGGTCATCTGTGTCATATTGTAGATTCCACGTGCATGTCGTCTCATATGGTGTCTGTTTTCTCGTTGCAACTGACTGCGCTTGGTGGGAGAATGCCTAGGTCCATCCATGTGCCTGCAAATGGCATGGTTTCATTCTTTTTTTAGGGTTGAGTAATACTCCATTGTGTGTATGGACCACAGCTTGCTCTTATCTTCCCTTGTGTTCTATCCCAAGAGACTGGCTAGAGGTCCCTTTGCTGGACAGCAGGACCTCATTGCTCATCCAGTCATGATGTTCGAGTTTGCATCTACTGACCCCAACCTCCCCGTCCATCCGCCCCCTCCCCCTCCCCCTGGGCAACCACAGGTCTGTTCTCCAAGTCTGCGAGTCTGTTTCTGTTCAGTAGAGAGGTCTATCTGTGCTGTAGTTGAGATTCCAGGTGAAAGTGATCTCATTAGGGTGTTTGTGTTTCTCTGACCTACTTCCTGAGTGTGAGAACCTCTAGTTGCATCTCTGTTGCGGCAAATGCCCTGATTTCGTTCTTTGTTATGGCTGATGCTCCATTGTGTAGGTGTGTGTGTATACTGAGGCTCTGCATTGGGGGGAACATTTTGGGGTGCAGAGCCCCTCCATCCCCTGTGTTCCTGATGAAGTAGTTCAGAAATCTAAGAACCCTGGCCCCCGAATTACCGCACTTGACCCATCCTTTCTGTCATTGCTGGGGTCTGGACAGAATGGCCTTTCCGTGCGGGGGGTTGCAATCCTGTGCTGCCTCCATCAGGAGCTGGTGCTTTTTTCAGGGAACAGTTATGGCCGCTGCCCCCATGGCAACAGGAAAAGGGAGAGGGGAGTTCCCGTTGTGGCTCAGCAGGTTAAGAACCTGACACAGTGTCCATGAGGATGTGGGTTTCATCCCTGGCCTCGCTCCGTGGGTGAAGGATCCAGTGTGAGCTGCGGTGTAGTTCGCAGACGCAGTTGAGATCTGGCATCGCTGTGGTGTAGACCGGCAGGTGTAGCTCTGTTGTGACCCCTAGCCTGGGAACCTCCATATGCTACAGGTGTGGCCCTAAACTCTAGAAAAAGGAAGAGGGTGAGGTCTGGGACACCCCAGGTACGAGGACATGTGTTACACCCCATTCTGGGGCAAGGAGCTGCATTTCGTGGTGGTGACGGGTACATACCCTGTGACACAGCCCCTGTTCCTTTATAAGAACGACCCCACTGGTTTTCCACTCAGAGCCCAGATAATGAGCCGGCCTTGTCATCCTGCTGGGGCACGAAGTGTCCTCCAGGCTCCTCGGTCCCTAAATGCCCGGGTGGACTGCTTCGTTCTATGAGAGATGCCCAGTGACCCCCTGGGTATTTCTACCAAGTCTACATTCCAGACGAGAAAAACGGCCACAAAGTGAAAATGCTTACTCTCCCCGGTTCTGCTCACATGTCACAAACCTGCACCTGCAGGGAAGTGGAGGTGGAGCCACGAAGGAGCCTCTGGTTATAAATCAGATGTGTCCATTGTTGAAAAGAGGAGTTCCCATAGGGGCTCAGGGGGTTAAGAAGCCAATGTAGTGTCTGTGAGGATGCAGGTTCAATCCCTGGCCTCGCTCAGTGGGTTAAGGATCTGGCATTATTGCCGTGAGCTGTGGTGTAGGTCGCAGGTGCGGCTGGCCTCCCGTGTGTCTGTGGCTGTGGTGTAGGCTGGCGGCTGTAGCGCCTATTCAAGCCCTAGCCTGGGAACCTCCATATGCCGTGGGTGGGGCCCTAAAAAGAGACAAGGACACAGAGTGCCGTCCTCGTGTTCAGAGGTGGACGAGCTCTGCCCAGAGCCTGCCCTCCTGTCATGTGGCTGCTGCTGCTCAGAGGCAGATGCACTGGGCTTGGGGGTTTGGGGGTCCTTACTCAGCCCAGCCTAACAGGAGCTGCCCGGGACCATAGGGGAGGGGCCTCTTCCCTCCTGCAAGGTCATCACAAGGTCACTGCAGGGACGGGGGCACCAGCAGATGCCCCCTCTGCTCTGTGATGAGTCCCCTGTGGCCCACCTCTGCAAATCCCCAGGGAAGGAGTGAGGAGGGAAGAGCTTTTGTCGGGTGAGGCCGTCGGCTCTGGGCTCCATCCTTGGTCCTTCTCCCAGGAACACTCCCCGAACTTGCCTGATGGATGCTTTTTCCTGAGACACCCGGGGAGAGGGGAGGGAGCCCATGAGGCAGACAGATGCATCTCCCTCCGGGATTCGTGGGGACCCCCACTAGGAGCCCCCCAGTCGTCAGGAGTGTTGGTCCCAGAGAAGCAAGGAAGCCTCTGTGTGCTGGCTTCTCCTTCAGATGCAAAGTCCTCACACACTGGTAGTTCTGGCATCTGATTTCTAGAAGCGGCCCCAGCAGGTGTATTTCAAAGGGGAAACTTAAGTATCCCGGGGGGGGGGGGGGGGGTGCGGTGATTGTTCAGGATGTTTGCTTCCTTCTGGAGACGCCTGGATAGACCTCACTTCTGTAAGAATTGAGCAGGGTTCCTGCTCTGGCTCAAAGGCATCAGTGGTGTCTTGGGAGAAATGGGATGTGGGTCCAGTCCCCTGGCCGGGCATAGGGGGTTAAGGAGCTGGCATTGCCACAGCTACAGCTTCTGTCATGCAACGGAGGCTTGGATCTGATCCCTGGCCCGGGAGCTCCATGTGCCACAGGGTGGCCAGGAAAGTAAAGTTAGAAACCACTATTTTGAATTATTTACAATGTTTAAAAATTTTTAAGTTTTTTTTTCCTTGCATTTTTTAGGCCTGCACCTGCATCATATGGAGACTCCCAGCCCTAGGGGTCAAATCGGAGCTATAGCTCCCGGCCTACACCACAGCCGCAGCAACACTCAGCTGAGCCACCTCTGTGACCTACACCACAGCTCTCGGCCACACCGGATCCTTAACCCACTGAGCAAGGCCAGGGGTCAGACCCTCGGCCTCAGGGGTACTAGTCAGGCTTGTTACCCCTGAACCAGGAACTCCAAAAAATGTGTAGTGTTTTTGGTATAAAAATGTATGCTTGGATGAATAGAGTATATAAAATGTCACACTACTAAAAGCAAATATAGGCAAATAAAAATGACTTCAGGAGTTCCCTGGGGCGCAGCAGGTTAAGGATCCGGCACCGTCCCTGCAGGGGCTGGGGGCACCACTGTGGCACGGGTTCCATCCCTGGCCCGGGAAGTTCCACGTGACGTGGCTGCACCAAACAAGAGAAAGAACCCAAACAGATTTCGAGGTTTCTCCGTGTTGTCCCTCCTGAACCTGGCATGTCCACTTCACAGCAGAAGGAGCGGTGTGCTAGGAAAACTGTCCTTGATGTGATTGCTGGCCCTCACGCTTGCTCCTGTTAGAACAGGGACCTGGAATTACTCTGCTGCCAAACAGCAATGTCAAGATGTCCCATGGCCCCAGAGAGACCCCCGCCCGCAGGGTGTCCTTGTCCTCTGCCCCAGAACCTGAGACCAGGTCCCCTCAGAAAGGAAGTGGACTCTGCCTATGGGATCATGTCAGGGCCCTGAGGTGGGACATGATGCCTGAGGGTCTGGGTGACCCCAGATGTCGTCGCTGGCTCCTGACAAGGGGGAGGATGGAGGGTCAGTGCCACCAAGTGTGGTGGCGGTCACTGGTGACAGTGACGGGACCAAGGGCCAACCAAGGATGCAGGTGCCTCCAGAAGCCGGGAAAGGCAGGGGCGGGTTTTCCCCTGGAGCCTCAGGCAGGCCCAGCCCCACTCCCCCCTGGTGTGAGCCCTGGGGGCCCGCGTAGCCCCCACCTTCCATGAACAGAAGGGAACACACGTGCATGTCTGAGGGGCGGGTGAAGCCCCTAAGTTTCTGGTAGCTGGTTACTGCACACAGGTGAACAGAGCTGCAGAGCCTGCACCCAACCTCCTAGGGCTGAGGAGAACCAAACCCGGGAACAGAGTTGCCAAGACGGTTGTTGCAGGAAGTGGCAGCAACATCCGTGATTTTTTTGTCTTTGCTCTGTGAATTGGTTTCGTGGAGCTGTGTTAACCAAACTGTGTAAGAATTTAGACAGAAGTCCGGTGACCAGGGCCCCCGCCTGTGGTTGGCGTTGGGATGGGGGCAGTCCTGGGCAGCTGGGCCCCCCTCTTAACACACACTCGAAACAAACTTGGGGTTGTTTCAGAGGTGAATTGAAATGGAGGACACCCAGCTGGGGCCCAAAGGGAACTGGAGGATTCGTTGGTGTGGAAACACCCCACGTTGGGTGTCAGAAGGACTGAGCAGAGAAACAGTTTTCCTTTAACAGGGAACAATGTGTTGCTGTCCTTTTGAGTAAACACCTCCACCTGGAGGACCTCCCTGATTTCTCCCTTTCCCTGAAAGACTTTCTTCTATAGTCAGCGCGAAAATCTCAAAACAATTATTAGATCATGTCTGAACCTGCCTAAAACCCTCGGTGGTCTCCTTGGCTGTTAGAAAAGGACAAATGGCTTCCCCTGTCCTGCTGATCAATGTGGGGCGGCTGGTGCAGGGCAGGTACGGATTGGAACATGCTATGGGGCTGGTGGCCACGACCTCCCCCGGGTACATCTCAGGACAACGTTTCATGACTTGGGTCTGACAGAGGGAGGCAATGACAACCTTTGGGACTAGTCGGTGTGCCCAACTGACGAAGAGCAGAGGCTTTGCTTTTGCAAGCCTGAGACTCTCAGTCTCTGGAGATAGTTCCCTGTTTCTCCAGACGGGTGTCTCTGCAATTTAATTGTGCATTCGTTGGTTCTCACGGAAGTAGAGTTCCATCCATGGTTTTTGGTCTTTGCTCCGCAAATAGGTGTTGTGGAGCTGTGTTAACCAATGACCACAAATCACGTGGGTTAAAACCCCAGGCATCCACCCTCCCCCATCCTAGAGACCTGACATCTGAGGTCAAGGGGCCCCGAGGGCCGCGCTCCCTCCAGACACACCAAGGGAGGGTCCTTCCTGCCTCTTCGAGCTTCTGGGGGCTCCAGGCAGCCCTGGGCTGGTCGCCACCTCCCTGCCGTCACTTCCTCCATCTTTATGTGGCTTCTCCTCTGTGTCTGGGTCTCCTTTTCTGTCTCTTAGGAGGACACTGTCCTTGGAGGTCCCTCCTCATCCAGGGGGACTTCCTCTCAGCTACAAAGACCCTGTTTCTCAACAAGGTCCCGTTCCCAGGTAGCAGGGGCCAGGATATGGGTGTATTTTGGGGACCGAAGCCTTGTCTGGGAAGGCAAGCATCAGTCCTGTCGCCTTCTCTGCCAGCGCCTTCCCACGCCTCCCCAGGGTTTTCACCTTCTATTCTTCCTGTCTACACCTTCCTGCTCATAGGGGGTTGACAAGAGAAATCCTTGCGCACAGCTGCCTAACGCTGCCTTTTCTGGAAAGCTCCATCGCCAGCTGGTCTGCTCCGTGCCTTCAGAGTAGGTGTGCTTGGTGTCTCCCAGGATGAGCAAGGGCTGTGTTCACCTGCTGTTTGGGGGATCACAGGCACTGAGCTGGGGCTGGTGTGGGGTGCTGGCTTGGGGAGAACCCCACAAATGCTTGTCAAATGGTAACCTTTGCAGAGTCCTGGGTTATGACTCTTCCTCCTGCAAGCTTCCTGGGTGTCTGCAGCTCTGCTTGGCGTTCTGTGTAAATCCTGCTGTGACCTACACACAGACACACACACTTACACTGGGCGCACTCGTCTCTGCCTTTTAAAAGCGTGCAGGAGGAGTTGCCGTCGTGGCGCAGTGGTTAACGAATCCGACTAGGAGCCATGAGGTTGCGGGTTCAGTCCCTGCCCTTGCTCAGTGGGTTAAAGATCCGGTGTTGCCGTGAGCTGTGGTGTAGGTTGCAGACGCGGCTCGGATCCCGCATTGCTGTGGCTCTGGTGTAGGCCGGTGGCTACGGCTCCGATTAGACCTCTAACCTGGGAATCTCCATCTGCCGCTGGGAGTGGCCTAAGAAATAGCAAAAAGACAAAAAAAAAAGTGCAGGAACCACCGCTGACAATGCAGATCTCCTGGACAGTTTCTTCCCTGGCCCCATGGCTCGTGCTCAGGGGCCCCCGCTAACTCCTCCTAAGGATACCAGACACGGGAAGGGGGAAAGGGGCCCCGTTTGGGGGCCGGGGGGAGGTCCCAAGAACGGAGTCCTGTAGGGCAGCAGGAAAGGGCAGAGACAGCTCTGTGTGTTAAGTAGGTTTCCTGCAGTGACATGTCCTCATCGTGGGGCTCCTGGGACCGAATTGTGCCCCTCCCCAAGTTGATATATTGAAGTCCTACCCGTAGGACCTTGGGGTTTGACTGTGTGGGGTTAGATCTTTAAAGAGGTGATGGAGGCTATTGACAATCAAGATGTGGAAGCAACTAAGTGTCTGTCGACAGAGGAGTAGGTTCAGATGGGTCCATATGCACAATGGAATACTACTCAGCCATGAAAAAGAATGAAATCCTGCCATATGCAGCAGTGTGGATGCAAACATTCTCTTATAAAGGGAGGTGGGTTAAAGAGATACCGTATGAGATCACTTATTCGCAGAATCTAATGAAAATGATATGAAAGGACTTATTTCTGGAGTTCCCGCTGTGGCACGGTGGGTTAACAATCCTGCCTTGTCTCTGTAGCACTGCTGGTTCGATCCCCCAGCCCAGCACGGTGGGTTAAGGATCTGGGGATCTGGCGTTGCTACAGCTGTGGCGTAGTTTGCAGCTCTGTCTTGGATTTGATCCCTGGCCCAGGAACTTTTGTAGGCTATGGGGAAGTCCAAAAATCGGAAAAAAACAACAAAAGTGCAAACCAGAACAAAATTATTTATAAAAGAAACAACGTTGCAGATTTCAAAACCAAGCCTAGGGTTACTGCAGGTGACACCGTTGTAGGGGTGGAAGAACTGGGGGGTCGGGGGGGATAGAGACCCACACTGTATACAAGAGATGATTCCCAGGAACCTACTGTCCGGCACAGGGAAACCTCCTCCATAGTTTGTAAGAACCTTTGGGGGAGAAAAGAATGGATAGAAGTGTACGTATGACTGAGTCACTTTACGCCTGAGTCCTACAACATTGTAAAGAAGCTGTATGCCAATAATGTTTAATTTCTAAAAAGAGTAAAGAGAAATAGATGAAATTTTAAATAAAGAGCAGCTGGAGGTAAATGCAGTCACTAGGGCGGGTCCTGACCCCCAGGATGTGTTCCTTAGAAGAAGAGGCGGTCAGGACCCAGACACACAGGGACAGCCCTGTGAGGATACGGGGAGGAGACGGCCGTCCACATGCCCAGGAGAGAGGCCTCGGGAGGGACCTGCCCTGCCCACCCCTGGGGCTCGGGTACTTGGTTGTGGCGGCTCCCAGGAAAAGCCCTGTCGCCCAACTCAGTTGTGGATTCTAGGGGTGAGGACGGCAGTGAGGACCCCAGTTATTTTCTGTCTCGATCTAAGGCTGCTTCCTTGGCAGGGAACCCACTGTCCCTTAGGTGACTGTCTTTGTTCTCAAGCGTCTGAAAGCTCGGTAGCACTTTTGAGCAAGGATGTAAAAGGAGGCATTTTTACGAGGCTGGTTTAATGAAATGTCCGTCCCTCTGACATTTTCAGTGTAAGGGTGTTAAAATATGGGGCATGAAAATTCGTAAGGACCTGTGGTCCTGTGGGAGGAGGTTTCTTCCTCCACACTCTTGAACTTGATCTCTGAGGGGCTGGCTGACATTGTCTATTACCTCAGAAGCATGATGGGGAATTCTCTGAAACACCTCGTTGCTTACCTTGAGTTTTATGTTCTGTGTGGAGAGCAATGTTTTTATGGCCCAAAGCCCCATAAAAGCTCGGGATGGAATTTTTACAGCCCTCATCTGGCCCCAAACTACCCTTGAACATCCTTGATCAAGAGCCCATTTGTTGCTGACAGTATCTTGCTTGTTTTCCTGGATGGGTCCCAGGAGCTCCCGTTTTTACTCTCTCGTTTGGCGGATACAGTGAATAATAGATTAATAGTCTTTTTAAAGATTATTGTTGTAGGAGTTTTCAGGTTGCCTTTAATTTTTTAAATGATGGTTGACGTACAGCGTTGTGCCCATGTCTGCTGCACAGCAAGGTGACCCAGTCATGCATATACTTTTTCTCGTATGTCTTCCATCCTGGTCTGTCCTAACAGACTGGATCGAGTTCCCCGTGCTGGACAGCAGGACCTCACGGCTGATCCGTTCTCAATGTCCTAGTTTGCACCTACAAACCCCAAACTCCCCCACCATCCCACTCCGTCCCCCTTGGCAACCAGAATTCTGTTCTCCATGTGAGTTTGTTTCTTTTCCATAGATAAGTTCCTTTCTGCCATGTCATTTTTCCACCTCTTTTTTCTTTTGGCAACTGCACTTCCCGCCTATGGAAGTTCCCAGGTCGAGTCAGAGCTGCAGCTGCCGGCCTGTGCCACAGCCACGTGAGATCCAAGCCACCTCTGTGACCTACACTGCAGCTCACAGCAATGCCGGATCCTTAACCCACTCAGCGAGGCCAGGGATCGAAGCCACGTCCTCACAAAGACAATGTCGGGTCCTTAACCCACTGAGCCGCTAAACTACTAATTTGTTTAAAGAGACAACATTTTATACGAGGTGTTGTTAGATGAACATCTATTCTGTGCCTCATTCATCTCTCCTCTTCCCCCTTTGCTCTTTGGTACCCACGAGGTGGTGTTCTATGTGCATGCGTCTGGTTTTGCTCTGCAGAGAGGTTCCTCCGTGCGGTATCTCAGATTCCACGTAGACGGGGTCTCCTGTGCTGTGTGTCTTTGTCTGTCTGACTTCGTATGAGACTCTCCAGCTGCATCCAGGTTATCGGTATTTTCCCTCTTGAGAGTAGACTCTGTAATCACCATAAACACGGCTGCCCAGGAGGAGGAGGAGGACAGGTTCCCAGTGGATGGACCTCAGGCACCTGCGCGGAGTGTGAATTTGTGTGGAAGTGCGGGGTGTCGTGTCCTAGCTGGAGCCCCACCAGCTGGCCCTGTTCCCCCCGCCCCCCGTGTCATGCCCTCTCTGTGTCCCCTCTGAGATGGGCCATCCTGCAGGACTGGGCTGCTCCGACACTTCGGTCCTGGTCCTAAGAAGTCATGGCACGTAGAGCCCCATTGACGGGCGGGGAGCCTGAGCACAGGTGAGCCGCTGAGGATCCAGGGCTGATGGTCGCAGCAGCATCCCCCAGCCTATCCCCACACACACGCCATCCGGGCTGAGTCCTCCTCCTGTGTGTTTATGGGATGAAAGGGCTCCTTTAGTAGGAATAAGAACACGATGGACCTCGGGCTCTGTGGCTCTTCCTACTTTGTGTTTCTGGGTGCGTGGTTCAGCCTGTTGCCCAGTGGCATGGAGGGTATTTGCCTGCGGGGGCCAGAGCTCAGTTTTTTCTTCTGTTGTTGCTTTTTAGGGCTGCACCTGGGCCATATGGAAGTTCCCAGGCTAGGGGTTGAACTCGAGCTGCAGGTCTAAACCACAGCCACAGCAATGCCAGATGTGAGCCTCATCTGGGACCTATGCTGCAGCTTGCAGCGATGCTGGATCCTTAACCCACTGAGCACGGCCAGGGATTGAACCTCCGTCCTCGTGGACACTAGTCAGGTTCTTAACTCACTGAGCCACCACGGGAACATGCCAAAAGTTGAGTTTTGCTCGTGCTTCTCACCCGTTCTACTCAGAGGGGTCTCGAAGCAGAGCCACCTTCCTCGGGAGGTGATTCTCAACATGTCCCCTGGGGGCATCCACTTTTAAGTCTAAGGACACAGGACAGAGACCAGAGCTGAGAACCACTCAGACTTGAGGGCCCTGCCAACGATGCCAGGTTGAAAATATCCCGCTGGGGGGACCCAGGGTCTTGCCCCATGAGCTAAAAACACCTGCTTTGGGAGTTGCTTTTGTAGCTCAGCAGGTTAAGGACCCAACAGAGTGTCCGTGAGGGTTGCAGGTTCGATCCCTGACCTCGCTCAGTGGCTTAAGGGTCCGATGTTGCCTGAAGCTGTGGTGTAGGTCACACACCATGCGGCTTGGATCTGGTGGTGCTGTGCCTGTGGTGTAGACCGGCAGCCGCAGCACCCACTCGTCCCCAGTCGGGGACCTTCACATGCTGCAGGTGGGGCCCTGAACACACAAAAACCATGTGCTTTGGTGGGGACTGGATTATGGGATCAGCCTGCTCCTTCCAGGTGCTTTCATGCTGGCTGTTTGTGTCGCAGACCCCAGAACCCTGTACTTTGTGACGGACAGACGGGTGAGCCCACAAGGGTGGTTAAAGGAAAGCGGCTGCCAGGGGTGGGCCCCAGGGGTCAGGCCTGGGCGGGGCCATGGCAGCCGAGCTCGCTGGCTGGGCCTGACATAGAGCGAAAAGGGAGGGAGGGCACGGAATACAGAGTAGAGGTGGCATGGATGTTCCCAATCCCCCCCCCCCAGTTTTATTTCTTCCTGTCTTGGCTGCCCTTCGACAGAGGGGGCTCCCGGCCCAGGGATCAGCTCTAAGTTGCACTTGTGCCCGAAGCTGCATCTGTAGCCACGCCAGATCCGGGATCGAGCCTGCGTTCCAGTCCAGAGACACCACTGGCCCCGTGGCAGCACAGCAGGAGCTCTCACCCACCCTCACCCCCACCCCCGCCCCCAGTTTTATCCAGCATCACTCTGAGCTGTGGATGGTCTTTGTGGCAGAATAAATGGGTGCAGAGGCCCCTGGATTTCCCAGTTCAGGCTACTTGGGGAGCTGGTGGCCTCGCCTCTCCTTAACCACTAAGGGAATGACCCTCAGCTGGTTCTGACCGAGCCCTGACCCTAAGGGCCCCTGCCCCCATCCCAGGAGTTTGCTTCCGGGGCATGGCCTTAGTGGATTTTACAGCCTCTCCATCCCAGGCTCCACTGTTGCGAGAGTACAAACTGAGGCTCAGACGTTCATCCCCAGCTGGGCGACCTGGGAAACAGTCACCACCACCGAGCTGGGGTTCTGGCTTGGCGCTTTCTTAGCTGGGACTCCTCCCTGGGACTCTGGGCATCTAAAGGGAACGTGGAGATTTCAGGCAGAAATCAGGGAGAGTGCTGAAGGATTGTATCCATGCTGCGTCTTCAGGGGCAATGAACCGGGCATCCGGTGGAGGGGGTGGGAGTCTAATAGGGGCCGTGGGGCTCAGCTTTTTAGCGGGGTCTCTGCAGCTCTGGACAGACTGCCCTGCAGGAAGCTGAGTCCGCGCCTCCCAGGCAGGTGGCAGAGACCTCCACAGCTGCTGACTCCGTTTACCTCCTGGCAAAGCCAGACTAGGAGGTCCTTGGGCCGGGTCACCGCGAATCCTCCCATCCCACCCCCCACCCCGGTGTGCACATACTTTGCTGCTGCTCCCCACCACTGGGCGAGCCGGGCCTGGTCCAAGGGTCCCCCTGTAATGCCAACACACAGGTTGCCTTCCCGTGTCAGGGAAGGACCCTGGCTTGCGGAGATGTGTCAGTACCACGCACCCAGGGAGAGCTGAGGTGTCAGCAAATCTTGAGGTCACGGCAGCTGGGAGCCGCCTCTTGACTCCATTGATTTCTAGTCACGTTTCAGTTATGGCTTGGGGGCAAAAGGAACTGGTAGAAATACGTGACAGGTATAAACTTAGTCACTCCTGCTGTCCCCATCTCCTGCGGCGTTTTCGGCAGGGTCATCTCCCGCCTTGCAGCAAAATATCTTAGGTGGGCGCCTAGAATGTGCCGGCGCAAGAGGTGTGCACGCGCGTCCTGGAGACCAAGTGCGCTTGTGCGCGGCTGCCACCGCTGGGGAGAAGCGCGTGCCTCTGGGTTCCTGGTTCTTGCTGCTGTTGGCATCGCCTGAGAAAGCTGACCTGGACGGCGTCCGACGGGTGGGAGGTGGCGGCTGCAGAGGGAACCTCTCTGCGTCCTCGTCGCCCAACTGCTCTGCTCTTCCTCCCAGAGGATACAGCGTCCCCCGCCCAGCCCGCACCCCCAAGGCGCTTGGGGAGACGCGGCCCCGTGGGCAGCTGCTTCTTGGGACCCTTGTGGGCGTCACATGAGGTGTCAGGGATGCGGAAGGCAGGGCAGGGGCCCAGCCTCCTGGCTTGAGAGATCAGGCTGGCCTCGGGTTGCGCTGGGGTCCTGATACTCTGGGCTGCAAGACCTGGCCCTCCTCTCTCTCAAAACCCAGTGATAGCTCGGTGAGGGATTCCTGGAGAGTTCTTCTGCCACCTGTCATCAGTGGAGACACATACAAGGTCCTTGAGCACATGAAGGTTTTGGTGGAAATAAGCTGAACATATGGGAGATCAGAGTCTATCTCGGTGTTTGCATTTGGGAAGGGTTAGACTAACACGCCATTTCTGGTTTGTTTTTTTTTTTTTAGGTTCTCTACAAACTGTTCTCATAAAATAGCACTTTATTTAAAATTATTTTTTTGACCGTGCCTACAGCATACAGAAGATCCCAGGGCGGGGATTGAACCTGTGCCACGGCAGCAACCAGGGCTGCTTCAGTGACAATGCCAGGCCCTTAACCTGCTGTGCCACCCGGAAACTCCAGTAGCACATGTTTCCAATGGTGCTGGATCCACCAAGGTGAAATGGTATTTCCTTCCTTCCTTCCTTCCTTGGGATGCACCCAAGGCATATGGAAGTTCACAGCCT
This sequence comes from Phacochoerus africanus, assembly GCF_016906955.1. Taxonomy (NCBI): domain Eukaryota; kingdom Metazoa; phylum Chordata; class Mammalia; order Artiodactyla; family Suidae; genus Phacochoerus; species Phacochoerus africanus. The sequence continues at coordinate 1,276,361 of NC_062560.1, read as the reverse complement.
CGGGGTTGGATTGGAGCTACAGCTGTCAGCCTAGACCGCAGCATCACCAGATCCTGAACCCACTGAGTGACGCCAGGGGTTGAACCCACTGAGTTGAGGATACTGGTTGGGTTTGTTACCACTGAGCCATGATGGGACCTCCCTTTTCTTTCTAAAGAGATGTTTTACATTGTGGTTGACAATGCAATGTCAATTTCAACTGCACAGTGTAGTGACACAGTCACATAGATACACAAACACGTGCATTCCTTTTCTCATCTTCTGTCGTGGTCTAGCCCGAGAGACTGGAGAGAGGTCCCTGTGCTGGATGGCAGCACCTCATTGCTCGTCCATTCTCAGTGTCCTAGTGGCATCTGCCGACGCCAAGCTTCGCGTTCACCTGAGTGTTACTTTTTAGGTTCTATCCACAGGTGATGCTACACACACACACACAGCTCCCAGACACAGAGCAAACATGAGCAGCTCCCTGCCTGGCCCCATTCCTGCCCCTGGAACCTCCCTGCCCCCACCCCACCCCAGCCACCATCACTGCCCCGAACACACACGTGCTGAAGGGTTTGGCCATTTCTGTGCTTTCTGTAGATAAATCGGTGGGATTTTTCTCCTAGGGGTGATGGAGCCTGGCTTCTTTGAGTTCTTAACCCACAGAGTGAGGCGAGGGATCGAACCTGCATCCTCACGGACGCTATGTTGGGTCTTAACCCGCTGAGCCACAATGGGAACTCCAGGCGTGGTGTTTGGAGAGTCCTCCGTGTGTCTGCATAGCTGGCTCGTTGTCGACATTGGGTAGGATTAACTCTCCTGTCTGCTGCCGGTGGACCCGGGGAATTCTCCCACCTGGGAGCACGGTGACACAGGCAGCCGGGGATGAGGTGGGGGCCCAGTCCGTGACCTTTGCTGTACTGGGACGTGGCGGGGGTGTGTGCAGACCTTTGTGTCCAGGGACGGGGGGACTGTTTGAGAAGGATATGAGACCCGGTGGAAAGCGAAACTGGTTTATCGGAAATACTCCCCTCCGGTTCCCCAGTGCCCCCCCCAACCCCAGCCCCAGCCCCACTACACTGATGACACAGGAAGCAGAGGCCCCCCTGCCAAGGCCACGCACACCAGAACTGCGTCATTCCCCCTGTGTCGTGCGTTCCAACAGAAGCGCAGGCAAATGCCCAGGGAAAGAAGCAGCACGTGAGCAATGTCTGTGACCACAGGATTGGTGAGGTTTCCTTGAAGTAGAGTTCATGTCCAATGTTGTATTAGTTTCCGGTGTATACCAAGTGGTTCAGTGACCCATGTCCACACATCCATTCTCTGTCAGGTTCTCTTCCCACAGAGTTGATCACAGAATCCTGGGTGGCGTTCCCTGTGCCAGACAGCAGGTGCCTGCTGGCCCGTCATTCCACAGGCCTGAGGGTGCCCGTGCCAACCCCACACCCCCAGTCCATCCTCCCCTCACCCGTCCCCTTTGGTGACCATAAGTTTGATTTCAAAGTCTGTGAGTCTGTTTCTGTTCTTCAAAGAAGTTCATTTGTATAATTCTATTTTGTTTTTTCTTTTTTGGGCCATAGCTGCAGCATAAGGAAGTTCCCAGGCTAGAGGTCCAATTGGAGCTACAGCTGCTGGTCTACACCACAGCCACAGCAATGCAGGATCTGAGCCACGTCTGTGACCTACACCACAGCTCATGGCAACATCAGATCCTTTACCCACTGAACAAGGCCAGGGATTGAACCTGCATCTTCATGGATGCTAGTCAGGTTCTTAACCTGCTGAGAGGCAACAGGAACTCTATTATTTTTTAAGATTCCACATATAATTGATACTGTATGATGTTTTTCTCTAACTTAGTATAATAATCTCTAGGTCCATCCGTGTTGCTGCAAACAGCTTGATTTCATTCTTTTTTTATGGCTGGAGAGAATTCCATTGTGTGTAATGTGTATGGACCACATCAGTACAATATGCTGCATAAACTCCCGGGGGCCGGGTGTAAAGTTCTCTCCAGGTCGACTTAAAGGGCCGGGGGCTACCCACAGAGGTGTCCAATGGAAGGGCATGGGGAGGTAAGAAGTGAGCCCCAGGAGGCAAATCAGGACATGGCAGGAACTGAACTCAGCACCCCAAATCTTTTTTTTTTTCCTTTTACTGTTTTTTGTTTTGCTTTTTAGGGCCACACCTGCGGTATATGGAGGTTCCCAGGCTAGGGGTCTAATTGCAGCTGTAGCCGACACCTGCGCCACAGCAACACCAGATCCAAGCTGCATCTGCGACCTACACCACAGCTCATGGCAACGCCAGACCCCCTTAACCCACTGAGCGAGGCCAGGGATCGAACCTGCATCCTCATGGATACTCATCAGATGCGTATCCACTGAGCCGTGATGGAAACTCCCAGCTCCCCAAATTCTGATGCTGGGTCGAGCCCGGTGCAGGTGACAAGTGGAGGGTGGCAGGTGACACAGCCAGGATGAGAGCAGAAAGCCACAGTTCAGGGCCTCCTGCGGTCAGTGCGATTTCGTGGTACGTAGGACAGTTGGCACAGTAGAATTTCAGGAGGTGTGTTCCATGCATCCTCCGAGAGGCAGACGCCAAGAAGGGGTCAACTGGAAGGAGCAGGGAGGGGGCAGCCGTTATGCAGGCCTGACCATGGGAAGAAGGAAGTGATTGACCCTTAGCCCTGGCCTTGGAGCCAGGTTGGAAGGTCAGCTCAGAGGGCTGTTAGCAGATAAGCAGGCAGGGCTGCCAGGAAGCCCTGGGGCAAGGTTGACGGGGTCCTGCGTCTCCCAGGCGCAGACCTGCCTTGGTGACCCTGCGGGGGAGGCTGGGGGGCATGCAGGGGACCACGCCAAGAGGGATGGCACCTGCTGTCTGTGGTCTGAGAAGAATCTTCTGCAGACAGGGCACTGTCATGTCTTCATTCAAAACATGTATGACTGGGTCACCTGGTTGTAGAGCAGCAATTATCACAACCTTGGAAATTCACTCCAATATAACTTTTCTTAAGAAGCACATAAATTAGAAAAGAGTTCCAGTCATGGCTCAGCAGAAATGAATCTGACAATTATCCATGAGGACACAGGTTCAATCCCTGGCCTCGCTCAGTGGGTTAAGGATCTGGCGTTGTCACGAGCTGTGGTGTAGGTCACAGACTCAGCTCGGATCTGACATTTATGTGGCTGTGGTGTAGGCCAGCAGCTACAGCTCTGAATCGACCCCTAGCCTGGGAACTTGGATATGCCGCAGGTACAGCCCTAAAAAGAAGTAACTTTTGCTGCTTTGACTAAAACAGCATATTTCTTGCCTGCACTGGGCCTCACCACCCTGCACTCAGCAGAGGGGAAATTAGAAACAGTCGTGGTGTTTGTGGACAGTGAAAAATATGGTTCACAGGCCATGGAGTCAGACGCAGCACTGAAAGAGCAAGTGTGTTCTCCCCTCACTCTGGCAAACAGACAAAGACGGGTCAGAAGGCAGCCCGGTTTGAGGAAACGGGGACAGGATTGTCTGTGCAGGATGGAAATGGCTGAATCTTGCTGGGTATTTTTCACTGAAATGAGGCGGGAATCCCAGGCAACAGCAGCTCCCCTGCTGGGAGTCGGGCCCCCAGCTCAACCAACAGGCACACAAAGGATCCTGTGAAGAGTTTGCTGCGAAAGGGGTTGAGTGGCAAATCCTGGGAAACTATTCAGAGTCCCAAGGACCGGGTGCTGGTCCAGGAGAGGATGTGGCTGTAGTTGCAACCCTCCTGAAAATGGAGCGGTGCTCAGAGAAAGTTCAAGGCAGAATGGAATGAGCAGGGTGGGGGTCCCGCCTTGTCCTCCATAGATGGAGTGGGGGAGGGGCATGCCTGCATCTCCCTCAGAACGGGAGGGGGAGGAGATCTTTGCAGAAAGTCCTTTCCCAGAACATAGGCAAGTGGGGGCCTTTGCGACTTTCCCTGTTTCTAGGACCTGAAAGCTCAGGCATATTTCCCCGGTGTCAGGGGCAAGATGCTCCCGTGATTCAGTGAGACTTTTCACCGAAAGAACAGAAAACTGCTCGTGAGTTTAGCGATAAGGGAAATTTGTCTTGGGCATAAATGAACACATTTCAAATTTTGAAAAGCTACCAACCGGTTCCCAAGCACCACGGAATCCAGAAAGATACTGCGTGTGGGTTTTTCATTTTGTTGAAGGGGGTTGAGGTGCGGCGTGGTGGTCCTTTCTGCTGTCCAGCAAGGTGACTCCGCGATCCGCGTCCATGCAGCCCTTCTCTCAGGTTCTTTTCCTACAGACATGAGCACAGAACACTGGGCAGAGTTCCCTGGGCTGGATGGCAGATGCATGTTGGCCAGTCATTCCGTAGAATTCAGGGTGCATGTGCCAGTCCCACACCCCCAGTCCATCCCGCCCCACAACCTGTCCCCTTTAGTCCCCATAAGTTTTTCAAAGTCTGTGTGTCTGTTTTGTAAATAAGCTCCTTTATGTCCTATTTTAGGATCTCCTTAAAAGTGGTATCATGCAATATTTATCTTTCTTTGAGTTCACTTCGTATGAGAGTCTCTAGTTGCATCCATGCTGCTGCACATGGCATTATTCTTTTTTCTGGCTGAGTAGTATTCCATTGTATATATGTTTTTAATCCGATCATCTGTTGATGGACATTTAGGTTGTTTCTATGTCTTGGCTATTGTGAATCGTGCTGCTATGAACACACAGTTGCCTGGATCTTTTTGGTTTTCTCTGGATAGATGCCCAGGATTGGACTGCAGGGTATATGGTAGTTCTGGTTTTCATTTTTAAAGGAACTTCCATGTAGCAGTGTACATCCCAGCTCAGAGGAGATGGTGTGTGGGGAAGCAGGTTAGAGAGAGAGATCCAGAAATGCACGGCCAGGTGAGCGTAAGTAACAGCAACCGAATGTTACCGTAACTGTGGTGTGAGTCATGGGAGAATTGGTGGGTTTGTGTGTGTGTGTTTTTTTTCCCATTTGAAAGTTTTATCCAAGTTGAGTTAATGCACAAGGTGGTTGTCATTCTGCTGGACAGCAAAGGGGCTCAGTGATCCGTCTACACACATCCATTCTCTTTCAGATTCTTTTCCCACAGAGACGATCACGGAATCCTGGGTAGAGTTCCCTGTGCTGCACTGCAGGTGTCTGGGGACTGTCCACTCCTACACCACAGGGTACGTGTGCCAATCCCATTCGTCAGCTGCCCAATACCGGTTCTATTTCCCCACGATTCCTGGCAGCCAGTGCTTTGATCGTCTCTTGGTGTGAAAACGAATTGGCTCAATCGGTGGCCTTGCCTGCAGCCTGGCCGATCATTTGTTCATGACATGAGAGGTTACAAATGCTCCTTTGAGTGTGATTGTCCTTTGCTGTCGTACGATTGCACCGTTAGGATCTCTATCCCCCTTCTCTTGAGACGTGGAAGACGTCCGAACATTGTCTTTGTCTCGGGCAAGAGCTCACGCCCATTGACTCTGAACAGGTGGCTCCCAGGACCGTGTCTGCTCTCCACACGCCCCGTGTAGCCGGGTTCATGCCTCTCCTCTCCTCTACACGGATGTCTGCATTTGGCACTAAAGCAGCAAGAGACTTTGCCCTGTGTCATCAGACAAGCCAGTCACCCTTCACCACATCATGAAATGACCCAAGGGGCATAAATGAGGTCTACTTAATTTTTTATATGCACTTTATTTCCTTTTTTTATTAAAGTAGATTTACACCGTTATGTCAGTTCTGCTGTACAGCAAAGTGACCCAGTCATACATATATCCATTCTTCTTCTCATACAATCTTCCATCCTGGTCTAGTCCAAGAGACTGGATAGAGTTCCCTGTCCAGGACAGCAGGACCTCACTGCTCATCCATTCTCAGTGTCATAGTTTGCATCTATTGAGCCCAAACCCCCCATCCAGCCCACTCCCTCCCCCTTGGCAACCACAAGTCTGTTCTCCATGTCTGTGAGTCTGTTTCTCTTCTGTTGGTAGGTTCACTTGTGCCATATTTTCAATTCCACATAGAAGCAATATACAATTTTGTCTGATTTCACTTAGTATGAATATTTCTAAGTCTATTATGTTGCTGCAGATAGCATTATTTCATTTTTTCATGGCTGAATAGTGTTCCCTTGTATATATAGTGCAACATCTTTTTAAAGGTTTTTGAGTGAAACATTTCTTAAATTCTATAGGGTTCACAGTTTTCAAGCTTCACACATATGATGTCACATTCCCTAATAACCTTTTTAAAAAAATCCCTCACCCAAGGGAGTTTGGGGTCAGTAAATGCCAACCATGACATTGCAAATGGATCAGCAAAGAGGTCCTGCTGTCCAGCACAGGGAAGTCTATGCAGTCTCTTGGGATGGACCGAGATGGAAGAGAATATGAGAAAGGGAACGTACATACATGTATGACTGGGTCCCTTGGCTTTACAACAGAAATTGGCACAACATTGTAAATCAGCTATACTTGAATAAAGAATAAAAAAGTTCAGGAGACAAAATAGTTGTTAAAATAATCCCCTTCCCTCTTCACCCTGGGAGCTACGAGTTTTTTCTCCGTATCTGTGAGTCTGCTGCTTGTTGGCTGTATTTTCCAGGCTCCACCTACGTGTGATATCATACAGTATTTGTCTTTCTCTGGAATGAAGTCTGCTTTAAACATGATCCTTCCCTGAAGCAAGTTCCTTCTTTCAGGAAGATGGGAGCAGCTTGGCCTCAGGTGATTCTCACTGCCACAGCCATTTCATTGGTTCATCGTTATCACACTTTCCTCATTCTCCTTTTGTAAAGTATTTTTTTTCCATACTTTCATCGATTTTTTATTCATATGCAAGCTAATACTATTAACCTTTTCTTATTTTCCCTCTTACAGCAAGGGGATCGAGTTACACTTACATGTATACATTTTTTCCCCTACCCTTTGTGCTATTGCAACATGAGTATCTAGACATAGTTCTCAACGCTACTTAGCAGGATCTCCTTGTAAATCTATTCTAAGTTGTGTCTGATAACCCCAAGCTCCCGATCCCTCCCACTCCCTCCCCCTCCCATCAGGCAGCCACACGTCTCTTCAAGTCCATGACTTTCTTTTCTGAGGAGATGTTCATTTGTGCTGGATATTAGATTCCAGTTATAAGTGATGTCATATGGTATTTGTCTTTGTCTTTCTGGCTCATTTCACTCAGTATGAGGGTCTCTAGTTCCATCCATGTTGCTGCAAATGGCATTATGTCATTCTTTTTTATGGCTGAGTAGTATTCCACTGTGTATATATACCACCTCTTCCTAATCCAATCCTCTGTCGATGGACGTTTGGGTTGTTTCCATGTCCTGGCTATTGTGACTAGTGCTGCAATGAACATGCGGGTGCACGTGTCTCTTTTAAGGAGAGTTTTGTCTGGATAGATGCCCAAGAGTGGGATTGCGGGGTCATATGGAAGGTCTATGTATAGATTTCTAAGGTATCTCCAAACTGTTCTCCATAGTGGCTGTACCAGTTTCCATTCCCACCAACAGTGTAGGAGGGTTCCCTTTTCTCCACAAGCCCTTTAGCACTTGTTATTTGTGGACTTATGAATGATGGCCATTCTGACTGGTGTGAGGTGCTATCTCATGGTAGTTTTGATTTGCATTTCTCTTATAATCAGCGATGTTGAGCATTTTTTCATGTGTTTGCTGGCCATCTGTATATCTTCCTTGGAGAACAGTCTATTCAGGTCTTTTGCCCATTTTTCCATTGGTTGATTGGCTTTTTTTGCTGTTGAGTTGTATAAGTTGCTTATATATATTCTAGAGATTAAGCCCTTGTCAGTTGCATCATTTGAAACTGTTTTCTCCCATTCTGTAAGTTGTCTTTTTGTTTTCTTTTGGGTTTCCTTTGCTGTGCAAAAGCTTTTCAGTTTGATGAGGTCCCATGGGTTTTTGTTTGCTCTAATTTCTATTGCTTTGGGAGACTGACCTGAGAAAATATTCATGAGGTTGATGTCAGAGAGTGTTTTTGCCTCTGTTCTCTTCTAGGAGTTTGATGGTGTCCTGTCTTATATTTGTCTTTCAGCCATTTGGAGTTTATTTTTGTGCATGGTGTGAGGGTGTGTTCTAGTTTCATTGCTTTGCATGCAGCTGTCCAGGTTTCCCAGCAATGCTTGCTGAATAGACTTTCTTTTTCCCATTTGATGTTCTTGCCTCCCTTGTCAAAGATTAATTGACCATAGGTGTCAGGGTTTATTTCCGGGTTCTCTATTTCTGTTCCATTGATTGGTCTGTTTTGATACCAGTGCCACACTGTTTTGATGACTGTGGCTTTGTAGCATTTCTTGAAGTCTGGGAGAGTTATGCCTCCTGCTTGGTTTTTGTTTCTCAGGATTGCTTTGGCGATTCTGGGTCTTTTGTGGTTCCATATAAATGTTTGGATTGTTGTAGTTCTGTGAAAAATGTCATAGGTCATTTGCTAGGGATTGCATTGAATCTGTAGATTGCTTTGGGTAGTATGGCCGTTTTTACAATATTGATTTTTCCAATCCAGGAACATGAAATATCTTTCCATTTCTTTACATCTTCTTTGATTTCTTTGATTAAAGTTTTATAGTTCTCGGCATATAGGTCCTTTACCTCCTTGGTCAGGGTATATTCCGAGGTATTTGATTTTGTGAGGTGCAATTTTAAAAGGTATTGTATTTTGTATTCGTTTCTAATATTTCATTGCTGGTATACAGAAATGCGACTGACTTCTGAATGTTCATCTTATATCCTGCTACTTTGCTGAATTTATTAATCTGTTTAAGTAGTTTTGGGGTTGAGTCCTTAGGGTTTTCTATGTATGGTATCATGTCATCGGCATACAGTGACAGTTTTATCTCTTCTCTTCCTATATGGATGCCTATTATTTCTTTTGTTTGTCTAATTGCTGTGGCTAGGACTTCCAAAACTCTGTTGAAGAGCAGTGGTGAGAGTGGGCATCCCTGTCTTGTTCCAGATTTGAGTGAGAAGGCTTTCAGTTTTTCCCCATTGAGGATTATATTTGCTGTGGGTTGTCATAAATGGCTTTGATTATGTACGGGAATGTTCCCTCTATACCCACTTTGGCGAGGGTCTTGATCATGAATGGATGTTGGACTTTGTCAAATGCTTTTTCTGCGTCTATTGAGAGGATCCTATGATTTTTGACTTTTTTTTTTTTTGGTAATGTGGTGTATGATGCTGATTGATTTGCGTATGTTGAACCATTCTTGTGAACCTGGGATGAACCCTACCTGGTCATGGTGTATAATTTTTTTGATATGTTGTTGGATTCGGTTGGCTAAGATTTTGTTGAGAATTTTTGCATCTATATTCATCGAAGATATTGGCCGATAGTTTTCTTTTTTGGTGGTGTTATCTTGTAAAGTATTTTTTAAGTTATTTCCCCAGTACAATTTTTTTTTCTACTATACGGTGTGGTGACCCAGTTACACATACATGTATACCTTCTTTTTTCTCACATGCTCATGCTCCATCATAAGTGACTGAACATAGTTCCCAGTGCGACAGAGCAGGATCTCATTCTAAATCCATTCCAAAGGCAATAGTTTGTATCTATGAACCCCAAGCTTCCGAACCACCCCACTCCCTCCCCTCCCACTCCCCCTTGGCAGCCACAAGTCTGTTCTCCAAGTCCATGATTTTTTTTCTGTGGAAAGTTTCACTTGTGCCACATATTAGATTCCAGATATACGTGACATCATATGGTATTTGTCTTTTTCTGACTGACCTCACTCAGGATGAGAGTCTCTAGTTCCATCCATGTTGCTGCAAATGGCATTATCTCGTTCTTGTTTATGGCTGAGGAGTATTCCATTGTGTATCTATACCACATCTTATGAATCCAATTGTCTGTCGATGGACATTAGGGTTGTTTCCATGTCTTGGCTACTGTGAATAATGCTGCAGTGAACATGCGGGTGCATGTGTCCTTTTCAAACTGAATTTGCTCTCAGTTCTTGGGCAAATAAATCTCAAGTGTTCCAAGAAGGCAGCTCCCCTCTGTATCCATCAGCATCTGTGATTTCCCCCTGGTCAGTGTGGACCCAGAGTTGAGATGAAATAGCCGGTTTCCAACTCAGCCTTCTCCTCAGGCTGGACCCTCAAGACTGCTGGGACTTGACGGGGGACTGCGAGAGAGGTGGTTCTTCCGTTAAACACATGCCTGTGTGACCCTTGCCCCAGGCTCCCTGCACGGTCCCAGAGCTTAGATGATGATGATAGCAGGGAGGTGGCGGGCATGGGTCTCAGGGTCTGTGCACAGGGTGAAAAACAGCAGAAATCCCGTGATTCTGAGCATTACTATCTACCTGTTCTGTGGAGGGTTCCTGGTTTCTCCATCTGGTTTTGGGGTCACTCCTGCCACCTGCCTGAGGAACTCAGGTATGACTATATTCCCTCCACCTCAGTCAATGCATCCAGCCATGTCCATTTCTGAAGCACTGGAGCGGGAATTCCGAGACGAGGGTCTCGGTCAAAGGAGCAGGGACCCAGCTGTGCTGCAGTTCCCGAATCTGGGGTGCCAAGCATCTTCCCATACTGCCTATTCTCTTGGCTCAGCATCTGGACCCCATCCTGTTTGGGGAACCCTCTCCCCTGAGGTAGAGACCCACCCCCTATAGCAATGGAGGAGAGAGTTCGAGACTCATTTTCCAATCTCCCTTGCAGCCTGAACAGGGTGGGGGGCATGTAGTGGCATTGAAGGATGTTCCCCTTCAATGAAAGATGTATCTGGAGGTGACCCCCAGAACCTGTGAAAGGGACCTCATTCGGAAATAGGGTCTTTGCAGAGGTGATGAAGTGAAGGGTCTGAGAGGAGGTCCTGCTGGATGAGGGGAACCCTCCATCCAAGGACAGTGTCCTCCTAAGAGACACAGACATAGGAGAAACCACAGGAAGATGGAAGCAGAGATGGAAGGGGGGCAGCCACCAGCCCAGGGCTGCCTGGAGCCCCAGGGAGCTGGAAAATGCAGGAAGGACCCTCCCCTGGAGCCTCTGGAAGGGACCTTGGCCCCAGGACACCTTGACCTCAGAACCTGTTCTGTAGGGTTGGGGGAGGATGGATGTCTGTTGTTTGAAGTCTCCAGCTTGTCACTTGGACCAATGGTCTTTGGCATCTTTTGTTCCAATAGCAGCAGACTCTACTACATGCTCTGGAGCTGGGATCCTGCGTTTGGGGTGCACAGTCCTGCCCCATGAGAATCGGACTGTCCTGGTGTCTTTAGTGGTCCTGGGAAACTTAGAGATGGACCCACAGAACATCCTTCCATGAGCGTCTTCCCGGCACGTGTACCTCTCGGGTTAGCAAGGACCACCCGGTGACTAATGAGATGCTGAGGCAAGGGGGAGCTGACCAGTGGCCCAAATTTGCCTTCTCTTATGAAACTTCAGTCTTGATTTGTTGTCTCGGGAGGTAACAGCCCTTGGTCTCTGTGGACCTGAAGGTACATCCCCCTTGTTTCCTCTGTATTCACCCTCTCCCTCTCCTCACCCAGCGCTCCAAGGTGGCTCATCTCCCCGGCAGTCGTGAGATTGTCTCAGGCAATCTCACACCTCAGAGCTTACTTGACTCACTTAGGAAATTGCCTTTAAAATCACAGAATCAAACAGGCTCTTCTGTTTGGGCTGGTGTCATAAGAGCAGTAAAGAACGGCACGTCCCCCTTTGTCAGAGCAGCCAAGGACATTTCGCTAGACTTCACCAATTGAAGATAAGACTGTTACTAAGAGATGGAGAAGATGTCCTTTCTGGTCAGGAGGTGCCTTCAGGAACAAAAAACAAAGCAGGAATTTAGGGACGGAGTTTTTATCCTGATGCAATTCTGTGTGCACTTGCCAACGTTTTGTGTTCTGAGAAGATAGGACAGTAAACAGCAAGTTCTACAAATTACACACAATGTGGGACGCTTTGTGTTTTCAAGGGCAGCAGAAGAGTTACAGGTACCTAAGAGGTAGGAGTCTCTTCCATGGGCCAGCACAGATTCTTCTGTAGATTCTGGTGTAGACATGTGGGGTGTCTAAGACCTACAGAAGCCCTGGGCGTCGCCCAGCATCCTCATTTGTCTTACAAACCAGGAAACCTGGGGGGATATGCCTCAAGTTGGTCTGGACCGTCCAGAGCTGAGAATAGAATTCCTGGTGGGAGGAAAAGCCCACAAGACAATATGTGGCCCTTGTGTCGTCTTCTCTGGCATGGCAGGAGGAGGGTCACAGGGAAGCTGTCTTGAAAGGCTTGCAGTGTTGCATGGGTGCTTGGGAAAATGTTAGGGCAGCAGGCTTGAGTTGTTCAACCCCTGCACGTACCCAGGAAAGCCTGTTTTCACAAGTGGCCATTCTATAGGGTCCTGGAAACCAAGCTCTTAGACCGTTCGGACTTGTAGGGCTTGGAGCCAAGGTGTACCAGTTGCCCCAAGTAGTCTATGCCAACCACGTGATTTATGGGGCTCCCCTGCTTTCTTGGTAGGGGGAGGCTTGCGTTCAGTTACTGAGGGTTATCATATATGTACTGATTTCCTAGTGACAGTCCACCCTTCTCAATATCTCCACTGTGGACAGCATCCTGTGTTTGGCCTAACTTCCTGTGCATTGTCACATCATTGCTGGAGGAATCAAGCAGGTTCTGTGTAACTCCATGGGGAGAAGACCCCCAGTGCTCGTGTCTGGGTCCCTCTGGACCTCTTCTTATCCTGACTTTGCTCTGCCTCTTGTTGCGGTAATAAATCATAACCACGAGTATAACCACTTCTGGGTCTAATACGAACTTCTAGTGAATTGTCAAGCCTGAGGTAGTCCTGGGGACCCCCCTCCAACCTCATGGGATAAATCTGAATTTGAGTCAAATGAGAGAAGACAGAGGAGGTGGTAAGTGTCATGGCTTCTGGTGTCCCCAGAAGAGCCAGGGCTGGAATTCTTGGAGGTTTGAGCAAAGGAAGCTAGATTGAGATCACAGTATTTATGCCATTTCACGAAGAAGAATACAGAGCCCTGGGAAGGCCACACGGCCAGTACAGGTCACGTAGATGCCTGAGACCAGTGTCTTACACCCTCCCAGCAGGTGGTGGGGTCAACATGAGAATCTGGGTCTTGGGACTTTAAATCACAAGCTTGATTCGATTTAAACCAGATTACAGCAGCCCCTTGGTTGAGAGTGGGGGATTGATTTGCTGTATGACCCCTGCTGTAAGTCTGATGCTCAGTCCCAAATGACCATGATTCCTGGTGTCTGGGAGTCACGGGTGGAGGTAGATGCGTTTGGGTGGGTTTCTGGAAGTACAAGACCATGTAGCCAGCCAACAGAAGTCATAGGCTCCCTGTAGGATAAATACAAGTGGTGGTTCTTGGAGTTCCCGTCGTGGCACAGTGGTTAACGAATCCGACTAGGAACCATGAGGTGGCGGGTTCGATCCCTGGCCTTGCTCAGTGGGTTAAGGATCTGGCATTGCTGTGAGCTGTGGTGTAGGTCACAGATGTGGCTCAGATCCCACGTTTACTGTGGCTCTGGTATAGGCCGGCAGTGACAGCTCCGATTAGACTCCTAGCTTGGGAACCTCCATATGCCGTGGAGGCACCCTGGGAAAGACCAAAAACGAAAGTGGTGGTTCTTGTTCTGATATTACCAGACCACATAGCAGGTAATGTGCATGTGTGTTGGCCCTCGCTGGGGATAGTCCACCCAGGCAGGATTGGGGTGCACTCATGTTTAAGAGGAGGGCTCTTGCTTCTCGAGTCATCAGAGGAACTGCGTGGTGCTCCAGATGGCTAAGGAAACAGCTGGCAGCAGAAATGTTCTACCTCAAATTGTAAGTCAAAATAGCAGCGTGGCTGCACATCTTAGGCTACAGCAAAACCAAGTGAGGTCGAATGCTGGTTCTGCTGCTTCCTTTCTTGTGTGATGCATGATTTAGATCAACAGGGATGTGTGCTTGTTAAGAGGCTCATTGATTTTTTTATTGTAGTTGATTTACAGTGTTCTCTCAATTTCTGCTGTGCAGCAAAGGCACCCACACGTATATATGTGTGTACACACATTCCCTTTTGTATATTACCTTCCATCATGTTCGATCACAAGAGACTAGACAGAGTTCCCTGTTCTATACAGCAGGACCTCATTGCTTATCCATTCTCAATGTCCTAGTTTGCATCTACCAACCTCAAACTCCCCATCCATCCCTCTCTCTCTCTCCCTCTCTCCCCCTTGGCAACCACAAGTCTGTTCTCCATGTCTGTGAGTCTGTTTCTGTTTTGTAGAGGGGTTCATTTTGCCGTATTTTAAATTCCACATAGAAGCGGTAGCATATGGTATTTGTCTTTCTCTGTCTGACTTCACTGAGTTGCATCCATGTTGCTGCAAATGGCATGATTTCATTCTCCTTCATGGCTGAGTCATAACCTGTTGTGTATATGCACCACGTCTTCATCCATTCCTCTGTCAATGGACATTTAGGTTGTTTCCATGTCCTGGCTGTTGGGAGTAATGCCTCTATGACCACAGGGGTTGCATATATCAAAAAATACATTGTCGCCTTGTCCAGATAAATGCCCAGGAGTGGGATTTCAGTATCATTGGGTAAGTCTAATTTTAGGCTTTTGGGGGAACCTCCATGCTGTTCTCCATAGGGGCTGCACCAGTTTACATGCCCACCCACAGTGCAGGAGGGTCCCCTTTTCTCCACACCTTCTCCAGAATTTTTTGTGTGTAGGTTTTATGAATGATGGCCATGCTGACTGGTGTGAGGTGGCACCTCCTTGTAGTTTTGATTTGCTTTTCTCTAATAGTGATGCTGCACAGCTTTTAATGTGCCTCTAGCCATCTGTATGTCTTCGAGAAATGTCGCTTTAGGTCTTCTGCCTATTTTTCAACTGAGTTATTTTTTGATGTTGAGTTGTATGAACTATTTGTGTATTTTGGAGATTAAGCCCTTGTCTGTGGCATCATTTCCAACTCTCTTCTCCCATTCCGTAGGTTGTCATCTTGTTTGTTTTTTAAAATGGTTTCCTTTGCTGTGCAAAGGCTTGTACGTTTGATTAGGTCCCATTGGTATGTTTTTGTTTTTCTTTCTATTAAGAGGCTCCCTGTCACTAAGTCTTGCTGGGCAACTGTAAATCAAGGTATCAGGGTAAGGAAGCTCTAGGCTTGATCTCCGGTGTTCGTTTCAACTCTGTGAGTGAACCCTCTCCTTCCATCCAGGCATGCTTCTGGCTCGTTGTCTAGTTGGGGTTTTCTTGGAAGCATGAGGCACTGGTCAGCTGGGGAGTCAATTCTATAGGTTCAGTGAGAAGAACAGGCGTTGGTAGAGAAAGGCCTCCAGCCTCCCCATGCTTCAGAAGGGCGGTGTTCTCCAGGGGGTTCCCAGCAAGATGGCAGTCCCCTCATCTGTAAGAAGAGCCAGCTGCTGTTGGCTCTTCCGTTTTTCCCGTGTCTTTCTCCCTGCTCCCTCTTGTCTGCATCCAGAAGTCCCAACCCCCAAAAGCTGCCAGGGTCCACGTGACTGTGTCCATTTGTTTTTGAGGGACCCTCGTCTAGGGCGTGTGCAGAAGGCAAGTCCAGGATGGATATGAAAACAAAGGGCTGAATGTGGATGTTGGTGCCCCCCTTCTGCGGATGCAAAGGTGTCCCCTCAGGTGTCATGTTCAAATCCTGACACCTGGTCAGCTGGGAAGGGGACCTTATGTGGAAATAGGGCCTTTGCAGATGCAATTGTCCAAGTTAAAAATGCAATCCTAATGCCATTTATGTATACACGTGTAGGATTGAATAAGGCCAATGAGAAATTGCGGTGTATATATAATATAATGAGAAATTATGTCTACATGCATAGTATTGAATAAGGCCAATGGGAAATTGCAGGATACATAATATATAACATAGTATATTCTGTAGTATATATTACATAATACATATTAATATATAATGAAGTACTATAATATAGTTAATGTATATAATACATAAATATATAAAAATAGGTTGGGCCTAGAGATTATCACACTATTAAGCCAAAGTCAAATACCATATGATATCACTTAGGTGTCGACTCTAAAATATGACGCAAATATACCTCCTTACGAAACAGAAAGAAACTCATAAAGGACAAACTTAGCATTACTGAAGGGGGAAGGCGGGATAAATTAGGAGTTGGGGATTCGCAGATACTCACTATTATATGCAAAACAGGTCTGCAACAACGACCTCCTGACAGCACAGGGAACTCTACTCAATAGTTTGTAATAACCTATGACGGAAAAGAATATGAAATATATATGTATTCTACCTATGTAGTTACATAGTCACAACTATAAATATATATACATAAAACTGGATCCCTTTGCTGTACACTGAAACTAATGCAACATTGTAAATCAATGCGACTCCAATAAAACTGGAGGAAGGATGTTGCCATTTGATAGATGAGCAATGTACCTGCCCATCCGCTTTACATGAAGATTCCTTGTTCATTCGGAAACAGTTGTCGATAAGGACACCACTGATGCCGGTCTTTAATTACTTACGGGACCACTTAAAAAGCCACCTTGGATTGCAATGTCCCCTGTGCTGGGGACACAGTTAATCCAGCACTGTCAGGAGCGTATTGAACTTTACACTCTAACCCGAGTTAGAAAAGCCCCTGTCAGGAGCTCTGTTCCAAGGACCTTGGAATCGACCTTCCCGCAGTGTGCACCAGCTGGAGATGCTTGGGCATCAACAGAAGCGCTTGCAGACTCTAAAGATTGTGCGCTGTTTAGCATAATGAAGAGTGCT
Organism: Phacochoerus africanus; assembly: GCF_016906955.1. Taxonomy (NCBI): domain Eukaryota; kingdom Metazoa; phylum Chordata; class Mammalia; order Artiodactyla; family Suidae; genus Phacochoerus; species Phacochoerus africanus. The sequence goes on along the minus strand of NC_062560.1, from coordinate 1,259,605 downwards.
GTAGTTTACAATTCAATTTCTAGGGCCATATGGGTGTCTGTGTGATTTATGCAGACACTTCCAAAGTGTGCCTGGGAGGGCTTCGGCCAGAACATGAAAGATCAGAAAGCAGGCACAGCGGCGAATGCAGGGGCCGTGTTGACGTCGATGACTGGGCTGCTTGATTGGCTGAGGGTTCTTTCCTTTTTTTGTTCTGTTCTCTCTCTCCGACGAAGCGATTCATTTTGCCTTCCCAGAATGAGGTCAATATTTTCTAAATGACCCAATACATATTCCCCTCTCCCCATTTCATAGTTAGCATCGAACCTTAATAAATGGCCTGAAGGTACAGAAGTGAACAGGATGCAGCCCCATTTAAGGAATGGGGGTTCATGAACGTGGGAAAACACTTCTTGCTTTGAGAGCGCATGTCATGAGACCCTGAGATTTTTTTCTGTACTAATTTTTAAAATTATAGTTAATTGACAGTTTTGTGCCAATTTCTGCTGTACAGCAAAGTGACCCAGTCATACATACATATTCTTTCTCTCATATTATCTCCCATCATGGTCTATCTCAACAGACTGGATAGAGTGCCCTGTGCTGCACAGCAGGACCTCCCGGCTTCTCCGTTCTCAATGTCATATGAACCCCAAACTCCCCGTCTATCCCACTCCCTCTACCTTGGCAACCACAAGTCTGGTCTCCATGTCTGTGAGTCTGTTTCTGTTCTATAGATAGATTCATTTGTGCTACATTTTACATTTTACATGTAAGTAACTTCAATGTGGTATTTCTTTCTCTTTCTTTCTTAGTATGAGAATCTCTAGTTGCATCCATATTGCTGCACATGGCATTATGTAGTTCTTTTTTATGGCTGAGTAGTATTCCATTGTGTGTATGTACCGTATCTTTTTAATCCATTCACTTGTCAGTGGACGTTTAGGTTGTTTCCATGTCTTCGCTATTGTGAATAGTGCTGTAGAGAACACTGGGGTGCATGGATCTTGTTGTTGTAGTTTTGTCCAGATAGATGCCCAGGAGCGGGATTGCTGGATCCTATGGTAGTTGTGGGTTCAGTTTTCTGAGGAATCTCCATCCTGTCCTCCACAGTGGCTGCACCAATTTCCATTCCCACCAACAATGTCAGAGGTTTTTTTTCTTCTGAGACTGTTTTTGATCCCTGGTCCTGTAGTTCCTTTCCCTGCTGACACTGGCCCTAGGCAGATGTTAGTCCTGTCTCCCAAAGCCACAAAACTATTCCAAGTTGCTCACGGACCACGTCTCTGCTTTGGTGGCTTTGGGGCAATTCATTACACCCACAGTCGGAGAATATCATGAGCCAGAGAAACTCGCACAAGCCTTGGTGTCCAGGCTGCTTCTTCAGGGGTTGGTTACATAGAAATGGTTGTCCAGGGAGTTCCCATTGCTGCTCAGCAGCTTAAGCCCCCACCAGTGTCCATGAGGATGTGGTTTGATCCCTGGCCTTGCTTAGTGGGTTAAGGATCCAGTGTTGCTGAAGCTGTGGCACATTCAGAGATGTGGCTTGGGTCCAGTGTTTCTGTGGCTGTGGTGCAGACCTGCAGCTGGAGCTCTGATTCAACTCCTAGCCCGGGAACCTCCATGTGCAGGTGCGGCCATAAAAAGGAAATAAGAAAGCAGAAAGATGCGGCTGTCCCTCCACATAGCTGCCCTTAGCCTCCAGCCTCCCCAGAGGTCAAGCTGAGACCTCGTGCCCCAAGGCCCCCACCGTAGGTCACATTGCAGCACACACTCCCAAAGGATTGGTCTTCCTTGGGCCAATCACCTTGTTGGATCTTTCACACCTGACCAGCCCCAGGGCTCCCAAGTAAACAATGACCCTGGTATAGAGCAGGACATCCTCAGTCTCAGAGGCGACCTTCCAGGAGGTTGGGGTCAAGGGCAGAACTTGCCTGGGGCAGTCTGTCCTTTCCTGCACACCCCTCTTGCAGGAGCCCTTCTAAGCCCAATTTTGCAGAATATCCTCCATCCTGGAGAGTATGATGCTCAGTGACAGAATCCACGCTTGAGTGACTCTGGCAGATAACAGCCCCCACCCCTGCAACAAGAGGATACCTAGTTTGGAGTGCGTGCTGGGTTGAATTGTCACCCAGTAAGATACACGGACGTCCTACCCCTCAGTCTCTCCCAGTGTGGCCTTATTTGGGAAGAGTCTTTGCAGATGGAGTTTGTGGAAGAAGAGGTCCTATTAGGGTAGGGATGGCCCTAATCCACCAGGACTGGTGTCCACGTAACAGAAAGGGGGACACAGGCTGGGGGGGAGGGATGGCCATGTCACAGTGGAGGTGGAGACTGAGGTTGATGCTCCCTCAGTCGAGGTTTGGAGAATTCCACTCTGGCCGCCCTCAGAAGCTCACGCCAGGTGGCTTGTTGACACGGCCCCTCTATCCCCTGTGGAAAGCGGGGTGACCAGACGGATCTCAGAGAGACAGCAGGGAGTGAGGGCTCGAAGCAAGACCTTCATCCTCTGCTGAGGAATGGAGCCTGGGCAGCCTGATGAGAACCAGGAATTCCCACCACTAGACCAGCGAGAGGCTGAAAGCAGCATTGCCCTGCTTCTTGCCCCCTGTTGAAAGCAGGAACGTCTCATGGAGGCAAAGGCTGTGAAAACAGATACAAAGTGTATCGTTAGAGACACAGTCCACCTTGTGGAAGCGCACACACCCGGGGGAGAGGTGTTTTAACTAAGGCAGATGCACAGCAGCCACACACGCCCCAAGGAGGAGTGGGGAGCGGATGTATCAGGTGATTTAAATCATGCATGTGGGGCGGTTCTTCCAGGTCCTTGTCTGTCTGGGGCCAATCACCTTGTATCTTTCACACCTGACCGGACCCAGGGCCCTCCCCCAAGGGCTTGTGCATTTTTGGCCAAGGAGGATTCCAGAGCAAAGGGTTATGGGGCAGCTGACGGGACTTATGATGGCCTGGCGCCCCTCCCTTTCTGAGCCCCGGGAGCCTTTCTGCAAGAGTGTAGCTGGGAAGGTCTCCTTGACCCCAGGAGGGGTTGACGTGGTCTCCTTATCTTTCTAGTCCAGCAGAGTCAGCTCCTGCCCTTACCTTTCTCCTGATGTGTCAGAGAGAAGCAGAACCCCAGGTCCTCAGCCCAGGGGCCCATCCACCTCCTACCTCAGGATGTCCCCCCAGGGGGCCGGTTTGAGACAGGGGCCCACACAGCAGGAGCCCCAGTCACCCACTCCTGTTTGGTGACCAGAAACCCTGGGGTCCTGGGAATGAGCAGTCCTCTGCCTGCCCCTGTCAGGGACAAAGGGCCCCCTCCCACAAGGACCTTCCATCCTAATCGTTAGTGGCGGTGAGTCCAAATCTCGAAAGGGTCTGAGCAGGTTCAGAGGAAGACCCGTAGGTGTCTAGAGTGAACTCGGATTTATATGGACGCTCTCCCTGCATCCGTGCATCTGTACAGACCCAAGCGAGGGCATTGTCCTTGGATAGAGTGTTTTCTGGGACCGCCCAGAGACATCTTATCGAGAGCCGGTGGGGGTGGGGAGGCACCGGGACCTTGCACGGGGCTCTGCTGTTCTTCCGGGTGGTGGTGCTGGTATATCAACAAGGGCCACGCCCTGAGTGTCCCGGACAGAGCCGCCTCCCATCAACGAGGCTGCCCAGCTGGGCATTCTTGCTGGACGGGCACGAAATGCCACCTCCGCAGGCACCGACCGACCATGTCGAAGAGACTAAATAGAAAGGTCACCGTGTGAACACTCTTGAAGTCAGCTGAGCGCCACAGGCAGAACTAGGTTTTATTTTTGGTTTGGGGGGCTTTTTTTGCTGCTTTGGGGGGGGGTAGGTCTGCATGCACCATATGGACGTTCCCAGGCTTGGGGTTGAAGCGGAGCTGCAGGTCTACACCACAGGCACAGCAACTCAGGATCTGAGCCACGTCTGCGACGTATACCACAGCTCGGGGCAACGCTGGATCCTTACGACCCACTGAGTGCGGTCAGGGATCGAGCCTGCATCTTCACGGGTACTAGTCAAGTTCTTAACTCGCTGAGCCATCATGGGAACTCAGAATGAGGTTTGAGTGGAGATTTTTCCAGGGGAGGAAAACGGTCTCTGTGAACGCGGACCTGCCTCATTCGTGGGGAGTGAGAAGTGGCTGGCGGGGCTGAGCTCCAGGGTGGCAAGGCGGCAGGTGACTCTGACTCTAGGAGGCACTGCTGCCTCAGCTCTGGTGGTTACTGCTTTGCTGGGTTGTCGAGCACAGAGAGTATGTTGGCACCAGGAATTCCACCAACCGCAGGGCTGTCTGATCCTCCTGCACAGCACGTGGGTCCAACAGGCTGCAGGATCTCGGGGCAAGGCTTGGACTTCCCCCAGCCTCCGGTTCCCGGTTATAAAACGGGGAATGGATAACAATTCTTTCTCCCCTGCCTGTGTAGCAGTTCCCCGAGGCAAAGCTTACACCAGTGCTTCGTCAGCTTTAGCACGCTGTCCCCTCGTGCGTTATGCCATCTGAGGGTTTACTACCCGGAGTCAACACTTCCAAGGGGTTTCCAATGCCTTTGACCTTGAGACACAGCTCTCTTCCAGGTTCCCATGTATGTGCTTTTCCTGACTATGGGCAGGTCATAGGCAACTTTGAAAATGAATCATGCAGAGTTCCCGTTGTGGCTCAGGGGTTAAGAACCTGGCTAGTATCCATGAGGATGCGGGTTCGACCCCTGGCCTCACTCAGGGGGCTAAAGATCCGGCATTGCCCTGAGCTGTGGTGCAGGTTGCAGATGCTGCTCAAATCTGGCACGGCTGTGACACTGGTGTAGGCTGGCATCTGTAGCTCCAATGCGACCCCTAGCCCGGGAACCTCCATATGCCACAGGGACAGCTCTGGGGGAAAAAAAAACATGCACTCTGTCACAGTCAGTCACGACGCTTTGCAGGAGGGGAACTGAGAAGCGGTTTTCGGACATTCCCCTTCTCGTGGCAGAGGCTTTGTTAGCCAAGGTGTGTGTTTGCTGTGCTGTGTGTTTACTGACAGTGAAAGAAGAAAAGGGAGGCAAGGATTATGAAAAAGTCAAGCCCAAAGCCCCTGCAAACACCTGTTTCCCTGAGGTAAGAACTCCGTTTTTGCTCTGGAAGCCCCATCACAGTCATCATTATCCTTTCTCATTTGAATGAAAACCGCGCGCGAGGCGGCTCATCCTCATTGAAATTCATGAGATCTTCATTCATTCTTGGTATTTGGTTGGAAAAAATAAAAAAACCACAGCTACTCATTCTTCTCCCCAAAGTATAGCCCAGGATTAAGAGTCTGGATCCATCGCCTGCATGCATAACGCGAGCCTGTGATGACTTGGGGTGGAGGAGCTTCCACCTGGCTTTATGTCATCATTCTATTTCGCTTGTGCTGGAAGCAGACCTTGGCTCTGCTGCCAGAAAGCTCTGCCTGATGCCTCAAATCCACTTCCACCTCTGAGCCGTTACAGGTTCAGTTCTACATCCCAGCAAGAAAGCAAATACTGCAATATCCCATGAAGTTTGGTTCCCCCGTGTGCATCTAAAGGTGGTGATTACACCAGACTGTCGTTCCTTAAATGGGCAGAAGCATCGTATCCTAAAAACAAGGTATGCCCCTTAATTTAAGGACACTTTGGAATCTAATGTACGGCACAAGTGGACTGATGAAAAGAAACAGTCGTGGAGAATAGACTTGTGGTTGCCGAGGGGGAGGGAGGGGGCTGGACTGGGGGTTTGGGGTTAGTAGATGCCAACTATTGTGTTTGGAATGGATCAGCAATGAGGTCCTGCTGTGCAGCACTGGGAACTCTATCCAGTCACGTGTGATGGAACAGGATGGAGGATAATGTGAGAAAGAGAGTGTATGTGTATAGCTGGGTCGCTTTGCTGCGCAGTAGAAATTGACAGGACACTGTAAATTGACTCTATTAACATTTTACTTAATAAAAATATTGCTAAAAAATGCTCACCATCCTCACCTCCTGTGAGTTGCAGTCGTGCTATGAAAGTTCATGTATCCCATGTTTGCATGACAAATAGAGTTGTAATGCAAAGCTCTGAAATAGCGTGAGAATCACCAAAATGTAGCAGCTGCTGTAGGAAAAATGCTGATCATAGACTTGGTGGGTTCAGGGGTGGCCACAGACCTTCAATCTGTTTTTTTAAAAATGCAGTTAATGTGACAGGCTCCAAAATGAGGAAGGTCTGTTGCTAGGTGCCCCCAACCCTCCTTTTTTAAAAACCTTTGTTTTGTTGTCAAGTTGCTCCACAAGTGCCCCTTCTTTTTAAAAGCTCCCTCCTATCCCAGCTCTGTCACAAAGTTTGAGACCTCGTTTTGTTGTTGTTTAATTGAAAAAACATTCTTGGCTACCTCCGTACTGTTTTCCGTAGTGGTTGTACCCACTTCCATTCCCACCAACAGTGTGGGAGGGTTCCCTTTTCTCTACCTGGGTCAGCATGCTATACAGTAGAAAATTGACAGAACCCTGTAAACCAGCTATAATGGGAAAAAAAATGAAAATCATCATATAAATTTTTGTAAATTTTTAAATGTTTTATTGGAGTAGAATTGGCTTCCGAGGTTGTGCTAGTTTCAGGTGTGGAGCCAAGTGACTGATACCCCTTCTTTCTCCGATTCTTGTCCCACATAGTCAGGACAGAGGATTGAGCAGATTTCCCTGTGCTGCTTGGTAGATGCTTTTTCCCTGTCTATTTTACCCATATTAGTGTGTATACGTTAACGCTAAACTCCTATTCCCTCCCACCCATGTTTCCCCTTTGGTAACCATAAGTTTGATGTTGAAACTGTGAGTCTGTTTCTGTTTGGTGAATCCATTCTTCGGTATTATTTTATTAGATTCCATATATAAGTGATATCGTATGAGATTGCTCTTTCTCTGACTTAGTATGAGAATCTCTAGGTCCACCCATGTTGCTGCCAATGGCCTGCCTTCATCGTTTTTATGGCTGAGGAACATTCCACTGTGTATAGGGACCCACATCTTCTTTACCCATTCCTCTGTCAATGGACATTTGTTTCCATGTCTTGCTCTTGGGGAATCGTGCTGCAATGAACACTGAGGTGCATGGATCTTTCGGAATTATGGTTTTTTCTGGATACATGCCCAGGAGTGGGATTGCTGGATCTTACGATAGATCTATTTTTGGTTTTCTGAGGAACCTCTTTATTGTTCTCCGCAGTGGCTGCACCAATGGACAGTCCCACCCACAGTGTAGGAGGGTTCCCTTTTCTCCACACCCTCTCCAGCTCTTAGTGTTTGTAGATTTTTGGTGATGGCCATTCTGACTGGCGTGAGGGGTACCCCTTTGTGGTTTGCATTTGTATTTCTCCAATAGTGAGCGATGTTGAGCATGTTTTCATGTGCATTTTGGCCATCTTTCATCTTTGGAGAAATGTCTATTTAGATCCTCTGCCTGTTGTGGCGTTTTTTGTTTGTTTTTGGTATTGAGCGGCATGAGATGTTTCCATGTTTTGGAGATTCATCTCTCATTGGTCTCTTTGTTGGCAAAGATTTTCTCCCAACCTATGGGTTGCCTTTTCATTTGTTAATGGTTTCCTTGGCTGTGCAAATGCTTTTGATGAGGCAAGGAGCTGGGGCCGTATGGACAGTCTTGGAAGAGCTATTGATCCCGTCATGGAAATACCTGCACTAGGCTGTCCACCACCATGACGCCATGTGTCTGGAGGCCCTTCGGGGCAGACCTGTGGAAGAGGATGGGTGTAGGGTAAAACTGACCCTGATCTTCTCAATGGAACCTGATAAAAGTCCTCAGGCATTATTATTAAATAGGATACAGAGGGTTTGATGCTAAAATAGTGTCTAGAACAATACCCAGAAATGCACTGGTTATGGTAACTCTGCCTTCCCACTCACCTGCTCTTGGAGACTTTGAGCCTGAGGGTTGGGGTTGTATTTGTATTTACATTTAGTTTTAAACTACAGTAAAATACACACAACATAGCATTTCCCACGAGTGGTCATCGAAATCGTTCTCAGTGCTGTACCACCATCCCCACCACTGACGTCCTGAACATTTTCATCCCCTAGGATGGAAACCTCTGCCCCTTCAACCATCATTTCCAAATCCCTCTGCCACCAGCCCCTGGCCACACGAACCCACGTTCTGTCTGGGGACTTGCCTGTTCTGGACGTCTCCTGTAAATGACCACCACCCTGAGTGTCCTCCTGGGTCTGGCGTCTCTCACTGAGCATCATGTGTTCAAGGCCTGTCCATGTTGTAGCCTGTGTCAGAGCTTCGCTCCTTTTCATGGCTGCATCATATTCCACTGTGTGGACGGACCCCATCTGTTCATCCATCCGTCCCACTGGAGGGACATTTGGGCAGCTTCCACCTTTGGGTGATTGTGAATAGTGCTGCTGGGAACAGTGGCACACATTCTTGTTGGAACTCCAATTTCAAGTTCTTTGGGGTATACATCCCAGAGTGGCATTGCCAGGTTTGAAAATGAAGTTGAGCTGCCTAACTCCTTCCACACTGCCTCCCCCTTTACATTCACCCCAACAGCTGTACAAGCGTTTCAATCTCTCCAAATCTCCGTCAACTTACTGGTTTCCATTTTCCATTACAGCCGTCCTAGTGGGCTGAGGGCCCGTGACCTGACATGGCAAGACCATCCCAGACCAGGTTTCTGAGTTTCTAACCCATCTTCAGCGATGTGGGGGGTGGGGTGGGGGGAGGCGTCTTCCTCACTGGTCAGACTCTGGGCACAGCTGTGCAGTCCCTGGCGTTGGCCCTGTACACTCCTCTCCTTCCTGCATATGGGGGACCCTCCTCTGCTCTTGACTTCTTGACAATTTCTCCCTGGCCTGCCCTCTGGGAACCCACTTGAGGGTCCACATGAGACACCCCCACAGCAATAGTTTATCACATGCTTTGATTTCTGCTTGCTCTGAGGAAGAAACTGCTCTGATCACACCTGCTTTAAGATTCAAACCCTTAGGGGTAGTGGAAGGGTCGCCCTCTTCCAGGAGCAAGTGAGAGGATGTGTGTTTAAGAAGCTGATTCCGGAGTTCCCGTCGTGGCGCAGTGGTTAATGAATCCAACTAGGAACCATGAGGTTGCGGGTTAGGTCCCTGCCCTTGCTCAGGGTTAACGATCCGGCGTTGCCGTGAGCTGTGGTGTAGGTTGCAGACGTGGCTCGGATCCCGTGTTGCTGTGGCTCTGGCGTAGGCTGGGTGGCTACAGCTCCGATTCGACCCCTAGCCTGGGAACCTCCAAATGCTGCGGGAGCGGCCCAAAGAAATAGCAAAAAGACCAAAAAAAAAAAAAAAAAGCTGATTCCACAGGATGGCAGAGCCTTCCTGAAGCATTCACTCCATCGTGATGGACTCGTGGGGGGATCCTGCCTGGGTCCAGAGACTCCTGACATCTCAGCAGTGAAGTATTTCCCGCATTCACCTACACAAGTGAGCAGGTCTGCCGTCAAGGCTGGAATCCCCTGCAGGGGACTGGGTGGACAGATGCTTGGCTTCTGTTTGCTTGAGCAGAGCTGAGGCTCTCGGTGCCCCACAAAGAGGACAAGCCTTTTCTGGGGGAAGGAAGGGCCTCTGGTTCATCATGGCAGAGCATGGGAGGGGGCACTGAGCCCCAAATGCACCTAAAGGTCACGCAATGTACCCAGCCAGGCAGGGAAGTGGGGCCTTTTGTGCACAAACCAGAAACATCCCCCTGAACTGGGGGCTGCTGGGTTTGGGACGTCCCCGCATTTGGCATTGACAGGACTATTTGGTAGCTAAGTTCATGTTAATTCCAAATCTGCACAGAGGCCCTGGGGCAGTAAACCCAATGGAATGGCAACCTCGATGGGACCCCAAGGTAGCCATGTGCTTCACTGTTGACTTGGGCAGCCCCGGCTGCTCCCTTTAACTGAGGGGGACACGTGCAGAGCCCACAGCCCCACCCGAGGCTCTTAGGGATGGTCTGCATTTGCAGGACCCAGTCGAGGCCGGGGCCCACTCTTCCAGAGTCCACACTGCCCAGCTGGATGCCGCTGGTGTGATGTGGCCTCTGGAGTTTGTGTTTCTGAAACGTCGCCTGGGGTTTCTGGTTTCAGGAGCAACATGTTTTTCTTCCCACACATGTTCTAAAATTAATAGCATTTAGGGAGGGGTGGGGTGGTGTGTGTAGAGAGAAAGTTGATACGCAGATACATGTAACTTAGGTCAGGTAGTCTGAGGCTAGATAATACAGATTTTACAGATACAGGGAGATACAAGGTGAGTAGAAGATACAGGTATACGTATTACACAGGTATGCTGGTGGATAATGGATAGATGATACAGAACAGATGGATGGGTGTCAGAAGATGATGGGCACAAGATGGTAGGTGGTTGATCACAGATACATGGGTAGATAAAGGTGAGTAGAAGATACAGACAGATGCTTAAATAGATGACTGATGGATATGTACTGTAAGTAACGGGCTCGAGCATGGCCTTGAGATTCCAAGGTGGGTCAAGAAACCGAAGACCCAGGAAGAGCCAATGTTTCCATACTGATCCACAGGCAGAATAGGACCAAGTGCCCAGCCAGGCAGGAGGAATGCTCCTCTCACTTGAGGAAGGCCTGCCCCTCTATGCTGTCCTGGCCGTCAACTGATTAGACGAGGCCCACCCACACTGGGGGAGCCATCCGCTTTACTCAGCCCACCGAGTCAGAGGCTCATGTCATCCACAATCATGTTTGACCACCTGTCTGGGAATCGTGGGGCTGTCAAGGAGACACATACGGTTGTTCCATCCAGATCTCTCAGGGTGATTCCTCCTGGCACTGTTAGTAGCTTCCTGAGAGGTGTCTCTTCTACAGCCAAGGCTGAGCAGCTCTGCAGAGGTCCCCACCCATGAGTGAGGCTCCCTGAGGATGACGTTGAGGGGGACCCTCGCCTGCCTCCATTCCCCTGAACCTTCGCCATCAGCATAGCCAAGAGATGTGCTTATAGAACGACCTTTGGAGAGACAGCCCTTTCATCCCTATCCCTTGTAATTGATCATTGATGGGTTTCAAAATCAGCTCATTCCCCAAGAAACCATGAGAGAGACCATCGGGTCTTCTCTGGGGGTTGCACAAAAGTGCCCAGGTTGGGGTGGCCATTAGTGAAACTGGATATGACAGAAGCCTGGATATAACAACATAAGCATCTCAGCTGGTCGCACAGAGAGGGCTCTTTGCCAAAGTTGGCCATAAGGATGGTGGAAACACATCCCTGGGTTGTCAGGTGGAGAGAATGCTGGTCGATAGTGACCAAGTCTCTTAAAGATGCTGTTTTAAACCACAAGTGCCCCTCTCAGATTCTGAAAGCCTTTGTGGAAAGGTGCAGAGCTGAGAGGGAGATGCACCCAGATAAACCTGTTCTCATCATAAAAGGAGATCATGCTACTTAGGGTGGAGCTTCGCAGGCACTGAGGAGCAAATGGCACACAGCCTCAAAAATGGAAAGTTCCCATCATGGGGAGGAGCCTGAATTTTCAATTCTGATGGCATACGGGTGCACGTAGGGTCTGGGGGGGGGGTTGCAATTATATCCATTTCGAGGTCTTACCACCTTGAGAATTAATTGCTGGTGATGCCCATGAAACCAAAGGTGCGCATACAATACATTCCAGATTCTGGAGGACCATGGCCCAGATCCATCTGGGGGAAGAAAGTACTTAACTCCAGCACCCCATCTGAGAGGCATTCCTCACCGAGAGAGGCAGAGGGTCCCCAGAGTTCCCGTTGTGGCTCAGTGGGTTAAAAGCCCAACTAGTAGCCATGAGGTTGTGGGTTGGATCCTTGGCCTCGCTCGGTTAAGGATCCAGCATTGCTGTGAGCTGTGGTGTAAGTCATAGATGTGGCTCGGATCCCATGTGGCTGTGGTGTAGACTGGCCGCTGCAGCTCTGATTCGACCCCTAGCCTGGGAACGTCCACATGGCACAGGTGCCGCCCCAAAAAGAAAAAGTGGAGAAGGGTCCCCGTGGGCACCATTGGTCACTCAGCAGTGTCTCCTTCCTTCCAGAAGACTGATAACCAGCGTCAATGGGGGGAGAGGGTTTCTTCTTGGTGTCTGATCTTCTGCTCATAAGTCTTCCAGACAGACGGGGAGATAGCGTGGAAACTTGCTATGAAAAAGTTAAGATACAGATAGAGGGAAGCTTTGAAAACCTTCTGTAGCTGCCCCAGAAACACCGTATTATAAGTCTCATCAT